>NC_050514.1:12571390-12591699 GCF_002922805.2 Oryzias melastigma
GGATCTATTGTTCAAACTGAATTAAAATATGTGTTTAATCTTCACGTCTGGACTTACCTTATCAAAAAAAATAAATGAAGAAAAAAATCAGCTTACAGTGATATAAGTTATGTTCTACATACTGTAGTTTAAGGAGGAAAAAAAAGAAGGTTCAATAGTTTCTAAATCCCCCAGGAGTTTACTAAATTTTACTGTCCTACATTTTGTGCAGGTTACTCAGGCTACAAATGAACTCATTATTTCGTTTTTTAGGTTCTGACAGTAGACTGCTTTCAGTATGTCTTTAATTGTAAAGAAAGTCACCAGAGATGAGACCCACCCAGAATGTCACAGACAGCACATCTTTCCATATATTCAATGTAAGGTCAATGACACGTCTACTGGTATTTTATGCACTAATACTGTAATCCAGCATCCGACTTCATAGACCATATGGGAAGAAGTTTGTATTTTTGTGTGTGTTTTAGTTATCTTTTTTCGTTTTAGGTATTTAACTCTTCTTTGTTGTAATTGTTGAACCATTACATGATGCATCCACTTTTAGTGCAACCAACTGGTAAGAACAGAGGAACAGCAGCAGGGGAGGAGGAAAAGGTAGCCGTTCAGGGACTCAGCGGAGAGCTACAGAATGCTTTAAATGCCAGATTGTTGTGTGTTTTACCTTGAAAACTGAACCACTTTTGTCATTAATATTGATGGACAGGAGACAAAGGATCATTCTTTTGTATTTTTTTTTCTTCATTCAATGGTGCACTGCAATATGTGAAACATCAAAGCATCTTTTGTTTCCACATATCCAGGTTTGATGTAAAACAACTTAAAACTGCTAAAACCGTTGAAACAAATGTTACAAAGAAAGTAAATATTTTAAAGATCTAACTGAGCAAAAAGTCTAATATATCTTCAAATATTTGGCACTTCCGTAAATTAAAAGGGAAACCATTCAAACTGACTGGTCAAAGTTTGACCTGGTGCATTCAATAGACTTAGAGCCTAAAAATGTCTTAAAAACTTTAGGAGCAAAGCATGAATGCAAGACTTTGGAATCGGGATGCCCGAATTGCGCATTTATACAGATGAACTTAGCTTCACATGTGCAAATGATAGGAAAGCATATACAGTGTGTCTTTAGACTACGTAATCCTCTGAATGCAACTCTTTGTCAGCCTTTTACCAAGCAGTCCAGCTTTAAATGACGTGCTCCTTTCTGCATAAAATCCCTATGCACGACTGAGCTTTTACTTTTCTAGATGTATCCATTTTTCTCCCCATACTCCAAAAGCAGGTGCGTCACATGCCATGTCAAATTCATGCCCTGAAGTGTGAGTTTAGGTGACCGGTCTTTCGATGAATACTAACCTGTCTGGTGTGTGCTCCACCTCTCACTTACTGGTGGTTAGGATAGGCGACAGAAGTCTAAAAGAGCATAAAAGGCACAGAAAAATATCAGGTGATGAGACAGATATCACCGGTGATCCACTGGAAGGCTATGATTTCCCTTAGCCAATTTGCATTTTTATTGTACGTTCCCCAGATTTACTCTCTGCTTGTATTCCAACTTCAGGCAAAAATAACTTGAACTTTCAAAGAAGAAGTATTAAACTTGGGCTTACTTTTGACTAAATCACCACAATAGATGGAGGAAAAGGAATAAAGCCATTTAGATGATTACAGAGGGAGGCATGTGGGCTTGGATTTGCTGTTGTAGGTGTGAGCAGATCTTTCTCTGCACAAATTGCTAGTTGGGACTCCATGCAGAATATGATCTGTTGTAAAGAACGAGCTGTGAGTTGTTTAACTTTTGACTTAGGATGAACAAAAACACAGCAGCACTATGGATGGGTTGCTGGAGTAAGGGGAATGTGCTTATGTGTCACATAGCATTTGAAGTTAAAGCAACACACACACAAGGCTGTGACTTTGATCTGATGCTGCAACAAAGCTCTGATTATTCTTCTTGATCCTTATAGCAAACAATGCCAAGAATGTTCTCTCAGCACATAGCGGTAGTAAGATTAAACCAGGAGAGGTCTTTTTCTGCTTTCAGTTGAAGGAATTCATGTTTATTTCACTCATTTTACTGCAACGTTAATTTAGATGATAAGAAGTGTTTTACATGTTTATCAAAAATTGGTACAGATATAGAGGCATCCAAATATATCTAAAAGAAAAAAAAAAATCAGTCACATTTTACTATAATTTGTATAATCACATGTAATCACTCTTTATGTTAAAGTCCCACTCCAGTCTTTTGATTTATTGTAAAAGCAGTCCCAGAGGTCTTTTAATTATGATTATGCCATTTTTAGCCTCCCTAAAAATCAGTGTTGCTTCTGCAAAGCGGAAGTAGTTTGTAGAGTAAGCCTGCCCTGACTTCCCATCATCCCTTTGTTTACACTCTCTCCCACTAGTTTACAGCTCCTCACAACCCCTATCGAACATTAAAGGTGCAACAAAAATAAAAATAGCAATATTGGAATTATCAAGTCATACAGTTTTGAGCCAGATACCAGCTCAGATGAGGAAAACGAAGACGTACGTGGATCTATTCGTCTTCAACTGGAGTTTGTGGCCCAGCGACTGTAGCACCTACCTCACTGCTACAGGATTTTTTTGAACTGTATTTTTTTTTCTCGCCCTGATTCACAGTTATTTCAGTCAAAAAAAAAAAAAAAAACTCAGATATGCAATTCTATGCTTAGTTTTTTTTTAATGTCTTCCATCAAGAGAAAAATGCCACAAGAATATAAAAAAACACCCAAAAAACATTTTTCATCTGAGTGGGTCTATATGTTTTGGGTATTTTAAGACTTCAGCAGTTATGTTTTGACTGCAAACACAATGCACAAATTCCAAAAATGAACTGTAACCCCACCAATTCTGCAACTGTGCATTCTATGAAACAATTTGCAAAACAATTTCATTTCTCCTTATATAATTTGTTAACAAGATGGCGGTTTAAAGGCGGTGTCTCATTTGAAGAGGAGCAACTGACAAGTCTACTGAGATGCTAAACTCGGTGCCAGAGCTGTTGTTTTTGCAGTTCACATGCCCAGCAATTGAGTATCTACAATAAACAAATGCCAGGCTGTCACTTCGTCTGGCAGGCTTCCGACCACATCCGTAACAGACAACAAGCAATGCTGTTAATATTGGTGAGCCAAAGTGTTTGAGGCTGACACAAATCTATACGGAACAGCAGTAGCTGCTGCTGTGGGAAAGACCTCAGGGGTCTGCTCCAGTGTATTTAATGGTACATCAAAAATTAAAATCACTGGATTATTATTATTTTTTTTTCTATTTATACAGTGGCTGCACAAGACACCTCTCTGATATTAATTAGGGGCTGAATTCATGGTTTTTAATGTCGGTTTTCCAAAGTTTGTTTATTCCGAAAGATTTTCCCAAGAAATTCGCTGAGATTAAATAGGCATTTTCAATGTTTAGACTCTGTATAAACACACTTTTGCTGTGTGTTTGTGTGTTCACCATGCTACTTAAATCCCATTGTGTGAAGAGGAAGTAGCAGGGTAGAGTAGGTAGAGCCCCTGACCATGCCTGTGGGTGGGTGGCATGGATTCATAAATCAGGAAGCAGTGTTAATCTCTCTCAGGTATTGGAAAGCCGGCCCTCAGTAAATATGTTGCCCCAGGATACAATGGGGTTTAAAGGATTTCTGTCTCCAAAGAGAAATTAGGCTGGAGCTTCAGAAGTGAGCTAAATGGAAATGCTTGCTGGAGCATACAGAGAGCGGGGTGCTGCTGTCAGCTAGTAAACATTATCTCAGAGTAGCCTCAGTCATTATCATGGCAGTCGGTGCCAACAGTTATGGTGAACAGACGGGTGGGCTGATGAAGAGGATCTTCTATACTGATGATTAGTCACAATAGGGAAGGGAAAAATCTGAGGATTGTCAGATTACTCCTCTGGGAATGGGAATTTTATTTGCTGTGAGTAAAGTGGCTAATTACAATTTATAGTTTATGCTCACTTTGAGCCTTGGAATTCTTAAAGAATGAAAAGTGTTTCAGAATAAGTATGCATCATACAGTTTTATTCTTCAAACCAACATGATATTACTTCAGGTTTGGAATTTAAACATCTTAAAAATGCTTTTCTGTGAAAGTAAAACCAGGTTTTCAGACTCTATGTTAAATGTTTTTATTAAAGTGAAGATTTATAAGACCAATGTGCAGCTTTATAAGAGCATTTTAGAGAATAACGCAATAGAAAAATAAACCTTGAAGTTTCCACAAGAATTTTTCACTAACATGAGAACTACATTGACTATTCATAGTTCATATTTTCAAATTGTGGAAAGATTACTTACAAAATAAATACATTTTAGATAAGTACATTTTCCTTCCCTTGTAGCTTATCTAACAGTGTAATAATTTAATATGAAATGACAGTTTCTGCTGTGAGAAAACGGAGCAAAGCCTTGATAGAGATTTAGATCTGAGACTTTATTAAAGCTCTAAATGCTAAGGAAATAACTTCAATGTACAGGGTGTCCTAAGTCGTTCTTAAAAGTTAACATTTAAACCACAAAAAAATTCAATGTGCTCCTAATGGCTTAGTTAACAGCTTTTGTGTGCATTATCTGAGAGTAAAAGAGTCAAAACTTTTGAAAATTATGATCTGCACAAATCATACCTTAATATTTTAAATGCACTGACACCATTAAACTTCTTCCAAAGTAGTTATTATTAAAATAGTGTATTTGCAAAGTTACACAACACTATAAACACACAGCGGATTGTACATTCAAATAAAAACATAAATGAATATTCACGCTTTAATCTTTAAGTTAAATTTATTGTTTCTATACCAATTAAAACTGAACTGCAAAGTTACAAAAAAACAGGAAAAAATCCTTCCCCAAAGGCCCAAAAAGATATTTCCAAAACCATATCAAAGTCGTAAATCAGACAAATTCCCATAAATAGAAAGTACAGAGTTTTTTGAATGATGACAAGCCTTCCTTTTCTTCTTGGCTTATTGAACTTGCAGCTCTTTTTTTCTAGTAAGGAGAGAGCTGCTAGCTGCTGAATTGGCCTAACCCTCTTCACAATGTCCAATTTTTCATGAGAAGTCCTCCTGAAAAAGGCATTACTGGTAATTCTGCTACAACTCTTCTTCTCATCCTTCAGCCATTGTAAAAAAAGATTGACATGCCATCAATTTTGATTGATTCTTTTCTCCTTTTTTATAGAACTAACTGGTGGAAAAAAGGCTTCTTTTTACCTTCTCCGTTTTACCTCTGGAATTTAATATAGAAATAAAGCAGTGTGTATACAAAACCACACGAATGAGCAAATTCTAGGAGGCCACCGCTAAAAATCTTGAGACTTCTAAGGGATCGTTTTTCATCAAATCATGAGAATACTGTTAATAATTTTAGGAATTAGACCCAATGAGTCTGTTATAAGTTTAGCTAAGTATATAAATGAATAAATAAAATCTATAGAACTAAAAGCGTAATGTATTTTTTTAAAGATGAGGTATACAAGCACAAATCTGAAACAATAAAAAAAATTAAAAAATGTTGATTGTTTATGAACAGATAAAATGGCTCAAGTTAATTTATGTACTTTATTGTGCTAATCATTGTACATTTTTATTGCTATTTATTATCTGTCATTATGAATTGTTTCTTATTATCATCTTGTCTTTTGAGCTATAGTTAACAAATCAATTTCTCCTGAACACTCTGATAAAATTCTTGTTTTTGATGTTTTTTACATGTTTTTTTAGAACTTTTCTCATGATATAACATATATAAAGAAAAATAAGTTAAAAACTTATCTTCTAAGGATTCCTTTAATCAAATTGTTGTGAATATGGGGCAGATGAAAACATGTTGTTGGAATAAAATTAGAAGCTTTATTCAAACTAAGGGAAACTCAAAAGCTGAAACATTGCAAACTACATTTAGTTATACAAATCAAGACAATGAGTAAATATTGCTATGTTTATGGTGATTAAATAATGTACCATATATTTATTTATTCATGACATTTTAAATGTGGTAAGATTCATGAACTGAAGAAAAAAAAGAAACAACCTTTCCTCAGCATCACTGACTGTCATTTCTGCTGTGGCACCCAAAAACTGCCCTGAAATCCTTCATTTTAACACTGTTTATCATGACTTTAATACACCGTCACACACACTACTTTAAAAACTGACAAATAGCACTCTAGTATTTTGCTGATTTTTGCAGAACTAAACCTGCAGACCCTGACACTCAAATAGAGACAGGCAGACCAAGAGTGTGCAAGAGAGGGATTATTTATACTGAGACAGCAAATTAAATGGGTTATCAGAGCATTAAAGATCCCCTCTTGCTAGTCTCCTCAAAGATTTAACTGTGAGAAGTGCACAATGAAAACAGTATCTACAGAGAAAGCTGCACCGTAACCCAGCTGAACTGATCTGGAGGTCGTAAATGCTGTGATAGGGACTAATCCTATACCATGTGCTTTGAGCGGGACTCAGAGAAATACACCAGAGGAAACCAAGTGAGGAACACACACTAAGAAAGAGACATCTGACAAACCCGGAAAGTGTTGAAGTGGTGCCGTCGCCGCGATGAATCCTTTCAGTGTCAGGATTGAATATAAATGTGCATGTGCTCATGAGGGTAAAATGAGCGGGTGTTTATGTGAGTGTCAGTGTGTGGGTGTCTATTAATGTGTGATTGCGAGGGGAATTTTTTTTTTTTTTTTTTTTGCGCATGTGAAGCATATGGCATTTAGCTCGCAGAAAAATCCACCAGGAACTAAACTCATGCCTTATGGTTAATTGCAGAGATTTACCAATTTGGAATTCAGAATGTGACACTGAGAACATCGACAGATGTTTAGAAGGTGTAAGTGAAATTATGGAAAAAAAGAAATAAATAAAAGCTTAATCAGAGTTTCATCACAAATGCGCATCTGCTTCCAAAGTACGATAAGAAGTGCCCACACTTGAAGAATAACCCATGCAGTATACAGTACATAAGTGGCTGGATATAATCTGATTGATTGTGTGACATGTACCAAAATATTAGTGGGCGAGTCCAAATTAGGACTTTGACGAAGTCATCTTAATAAAGTCTATACTGAACCCTTTTTAAATAAGCTTGAATGGATTCAAGTCAAAGCCTCTTCATCATACCTGAATTCATAATCCTCATGGCCACCCAACCCTGTTTTCAGGATCCCAGAGGTAAAGCAGCAGATCTCTGATTGCAGGCTTAATTCTTTCTCTGCCCGGCCATGTGTGTCCTTTGGCAAGACACCGAACCCTGCACTAGTCCCAGTGGCCTGGTTAGCGCCCTGCATGGAAGCTCTCCTACGGAGGCACTCGTGAATTGGAGAATGGGAATGTGATTTGTAAAAGCCTTTGGTCCATGCAAGAAAGTTTTAATATAAAGGTATGATCTATTTACCATATTCATGACCTGGAACTACCTGATTTAATAGGTAAATATGAGGTAAAAAATGGCCATATTTACCAAATAGATTGGAAGAGATTCTCACAGAAACGCATTTAAATGTACATTTTTTTATGACTTTGATTTAAAAGCTAAACAACACCATATAAAACAGCACTAAATTAAAAATCTACAATATCAAAGATGTACTAATAAAACACTTTAAAAGCAGATGAAAATAATAAAAAAAATAAAAGCAAAAACTGAGTTGACACATGCAATTTTTGAATATTAAGAGGGAGTCTGCTGTGGGTGTGAAGACAGAAAGCTCATTCTATCATTGCTAAAAAGTTTAGCTAAGGTTGTTGTTCATTGGCAGAGTACAGTGAGTGGGAGGGGTTGCAGACCTGAATGAGAATGATCAGGTAAGAAGGTGGTTTGGAGTTGATCCCTCTTTAGTTGAGTGTTTTAAATGTGATGGGGACAGGGATAGAAAGCAAATACAAAGATCTGAGTAGGATAGGGGAATGTATCCTTTAGTTTGATCAAAATAAAGCATGCTGCAGTAATTTAGATCAAGTTGTTTCAATATGTACATCATGAATGTCCAAACATGACAAAACATATTCAAAATTATTAATAATGATGATTGTCTAAATCATGTCAAACTACAAAAAACTGTCTCCATCACTAATGCTTTGTCAATAGCATTTTGAACTTATTTTGGACTGTATTTCTATTGTGGCACAGTTATTTTTACACCTACAGTTTATCAGCATGCGTCTGACTAACTTAGACACGTCTCATTATCACGCAGACATATCCGCTGGTGCAAAGTTGACAGAATGCATCTTTGTATTGAATTAAAATGGTCACTGCACCTTGTCTCATCCATCTGTTGCAAGGTAGAGCTCCTAATTGTTTTAATGCAACGTCTGGTGATGCAATGATCTGGTTTTCTACAGCTTTTGTCATCCACCAGGACATAAAATAGATATATTTATATCTTATTTAAATATACTTGGAGGTAAAATTTATGTTTTTATGTTTTTATAATTTAAAAAATGCATTATCGAATGTGTCTGAGGACTCTCACAAACAGTTCTGAAGACTTAGACAAAGAATCAGAGAAGCAGCATTGGTTTTCATGTCATGGTCAATGTCCTACAAATGAATGATGTGATTGTGACACAACTTGGTAGAACCAAGCCTCTCACATATACAGTCCACCATGTAAAATGAGACTAGATAGCTAAAGGCAAATCAGCAATTAAGTGTCAATAGGAGGTGACGTTTTTGAAAACCGACAAGGGCTCATAGCACAGAAGAGAACATATTTACTGCTGTTGTTTATTGAATGGAAAAGCACTTTTAACCTATTTATAAACCGACAAAAAAGCATAAATTACGCTTTCACAGTAAACAGTTTATCACAAAGTACCACCTTCTTTTTTCATGATGATAGATGCAGTAGAAATCTACATCCACTGTGTTGTGGCAAAGTAACAATGCAGACACATTCTTTGCACAGCCATTTACATTTTTAGTAAAGTGTTACTCAAGACCCTGGTTGTTATGGCAACCTGTGATCTCCTGGAAACAGCAAGTAAAGTTTAAAGCCAAAGACACACACTCCAAAAGCAGATGTCTAAGTTACAACAAAGATAGTTTTCTAATAGTCATTGTTGATTTAAAAAATATAAATATACATATAAACATTTTTATTTTTATATGAAATGTTTATTTATACAAGGCCACTCAAAAAAAGGATGTATACTCACCTTTTCACAAAGTTATTAAATTGAGCTATAAGGCTTTTGTTAAACAAGTTAAATTAGTTTTTTGAAGAAAAAAAAAAGAAGTTTGCATATCAGCCATCTCTGAGTAGGATCATCACTCACATGCAACACCTATTTATAGAATCAAAATTAACAAATAATGATAGTGACAAGGCCAATGAAATTAGCTCTACACTCCCAGATTTCCACTGCACTTTGTGAATGGTAATTTGCATATATTAATAAAAATGAGCCTGTAAACCAGGGAAAAACAATTTAATGATGAAAACAAATGCAGACTCTGTGAAATTGGCTATACTGTTTAAGGTAAATTCATTTTTGTGTTTTTGCTTCCATTTTTTTTCTTCTTGTTGCCTTTTTTCATGCTTTCTAACATGGAGCTTGTTTGTATTGAACTTTGTGTGACATGTTTGCTCTTTGATTATTAATACATCGGGCTTTGATAGTATGTCTGTTGTGTGAAGCCAAACATTAGGTGAGATCAAAACTACCAGCTCGCAAAGCTGTGCAAAACAAAATCAACACAGTGAGATTACAGCTAGTCATACCTGCCTGTATTATTAAAAAAATAAACAAACATACGACCTGGTTATTTTCACTTGGGATTGTTCAATTCAATATGCTGCAATTTGAGATGTTTAAAACATTTAAGCCCAGATCACATTGAGCTGTTTTTTTTAATTAAACAAAACTATATTAGTTTTACTCATTTAAAAATGCTAAGTTCCGTTTTTTTGAGCTGTGTCCAGACAAAGTTGCTGAAAAAAAGAAACATTTAAAGCCAAAGTAACAAAACTAAGACTTTTTTGTGTTCATGTCAGTTTCCTCTGGGTTTCTGACAAATAAAATCAACCTTTACTTGTGAAAAAAATGACGTCCTTAGCGTTCCTTGTACATTTGAAGTACAAATACCTTACAAAGTGCATGGGCGTGCTTATGTGTGTACTTTCCTGTGTTAGTGTGACAGAAAAGGAGACAGAGAGCCGGTTACTCAGTAGAGACTGCAGGTGGGCACAACTAATAAAAGGCAAGAAAGAAAATATCACATTTTACAATGGATGGAGGGATGACAGGTGATGTCAAGGTGAGCTGACAGGGTGAGAAGTAATCACTCTGAGAGGAGAATGCATACTGATCCTGCAAGTGATAGAAAGGAAAAGGTCATTGACAAAATAAAGCAAGTTCCATGGAAGAAAAGGTGCCAAACACTCACCCTCTCTGGGAGGACAGCAGAGCGGTGAATATTGAAGGACACAGTTTCCCGTAGGCTGACACTTTGATGTTTGTTGCATTAGTGAGGGTCTAACCATTTTAATCTATTGTGGCCTTTTGCTGATTGCTATCATAATTTCTTATCTATTTCAACATTGAAAGTAATTCCAGAGGTGAATAAGCCACAAACTGTCGGATGGATCATTTTCATGATGTATAAAGATTGTGTGCTTTGATTAGTTGATAGTTAAAACTCCCTCTTTGTAGTAATGCCACTGGTTCAAATCTTTCCTTTTTGTTTGGGGACTGTTCTGGTTCCTTTTTTTTTGTTTTCCTTGAAGAGCCAGAAGTAGTTTGGTTTATTGTTGATCAAATCGACCCTACATGAGAGAGCATAGCTAAGACTTGTTTTTGCATGTGGCAAGAAAATGGACTGAAACAAGGAGTTTTATAGCATAGAGACACTGCACTATGGGTTGTGTATGTAAAGTTGGACGCCATATTGGACAGGGCCAGATACCAACTCACTGCTGTGCTACAATTGCTCAAACAAAAGATGTGACTTTTCACAAGTCAATTATTATTGTCAGCTAATAAATTAAAACTTACAGAATACATTTTAGGAAGATCTGAACAAGTTTACCCTCAGAATTGTGAACTTTTATGCTGATATTGTTATGATAGCAATGTCAACACAAATCAAGCCTATTTAAAGCCAATGCTAGCATTAGACTTTGCACATTTTCCAGCAGGACCACCTATCTTTTATTTTTTTGTTTGTTCTTTGGAGGATGAAATTATTTGAATGTGTGCCCACCCTCAGAACAGACAAGACAACCCTCTTATTGGGTGGATTTCCTTCGTAGCAGTGTGTCTCAGACAGTTCTGACTCAAGGGGCAAAGGTGGCATGTGCCCCTGACCACTATGTGCTTTACAGCACCCCCACCCGGACCTCACCACGTTGTTGCATCCTCTCGCCCGTCCGTGGGAGGGACAGGGTACCCAGCTTCCGGCGTGAATGTCGACCGGGTGCTCTGGGGTTTGAACCAATGTTGTCGTCTACTGAAATGACCTGTCTTCAAACACAGACGAAGGAGTCTAACAATATATATGTATCTTAGTGTGTAGATTTAAAAATAGTCAGAACCAAAAATCGAATATGCACTTTCCTATATATTGAGGTATTTATTTATAGAAAAGTTTGAGATGTCGTTCAACTGTTTGACCTTGTACTAAAACAGAATTGCCGTGGCCTCGGTCTTATTTTTGTGATAATCTGAGTTTTTTACTTTTTATTATTGTACCATAATTAAGAATGTCATGGTAATTAGATGCTTATTTTTGTTTGTGCATCATTTGAATTGGCATTTTAGCTGTAAAATAAGCTTCAATCATATGCAATGATTTTATACCTTTAAACATCAAAGTTTAACAGAACAAAAAGCTTGAAAATTGTCAGAATTATGTTTTCTTCTGCAATTCCTCTGCATCTTTTAACTTCGGTCAAACTCCAAACTCTAGTTCCCAAGTTAAACGTTTAAGTGTCGCTCTTCATCAAAAATCTCGACTTGATCGGCAGCTTATTATTATTGTTTGGACTCAGCTTGTGAAATGGTTATTACGCCTACGCTGCAAGCTGCAGCAAGTTGAAGCCGAGCCTCAGTGTCTTTCCTATACGTCTGTCTGTGTCATCCACACCTCAGCGCTCTCCGTGCATCACCCCTCACAACACGTCACCATCAGCAGCTGTGGGGCTGTTTTTATTCTCCACTTGATTTTGGAAGTAGGCTGTTGTGCTTTGTCATGTTCCACTATATAGTGTGGTGCAAGTGTATCAAATGAGAGTTCAAGCCACTAAATGAAATATAAAAAGATCATTCAAGCATTTATTCTACTTAATATAGCTTTTGGAAAACATCAGCTTTCACATCTCTCATTTTTGCTCTTCCTGTTTCTGATCACTGCACAACTGACACAAAACTATAAGCTATAAACTAGACATTTCTTACAATTCTTATCTGAACTTCTCTGCTGCACTTCCTGTTTTGAATCACATATATTCAATGACAAAACACATAAATATTGAGGAAACAAGACATGTACATTCTGTCAGAGTGCAGGGGAATGGGCAGAGATGTCATTCTTAGCCACTGAGCCACTGTCCCTCCTACTGGGTCCAGCCCCGGCTAACATTATGAGCTAATCCCCAGAAATGTCACTGAGAGCTTGGCAAGCCATTTGTTGCTTACTGGTGTGGAATTTGCCACTAGGTGAGAGTGATTTCATTTAATCTGTCCACCATTACAAGCTGTACTTTTGCATGGTGGACATTATTACTCAGATAGTGTTTAATAGAGTTTGCACAGCAATTTACAAAGGTCAGTCTGTTTGGAGCTGAGCTTCAACTTCTTTAAGAAAAGGAAGCATTTCACTTCGTTTCATGGTGTAAAAAAAAACAAAAAAAAAAAAACAAGCCTGAATGCATGGTAGCATTTTTTTCTTTTTTCGATTGCCTTAGTCACAACTGCCATTATGGGGGAATATGGTTGAGAAATGGGCACATTTGTACGAGGTATGCAAGGGGCCTTACAAGAAATATTAAAGTTATAGTCCATAGGGCATATATTTATTCTACGAACATGCTGTGGACGACAACAGACACTAAACCAACACCTAAATGAAAGTAAGGGTGAAGTAGGTGAGGCGCAGGCACGTTTTTTTTTTAACATCCCCGAATCCTGTGCAATGAGCCAGTTAGTGCTGTTCAAGGGATAAGTGTATGCTCCTTGCACGTTTCTTGCATACAGCCTGACTGTTAATAATGAGGACATTAGATACCAGAGTGTTGTTTCTGTGGAAATCTTACAGACATCTTACAGGGACATTCTGTATGTTTCACTTGCACATCCTGTGCTTAAAGCCTTGGTCAGTAAGGAGCCAATGATCGCACCTGATCAAAGACTGGAGTGTTGCTTAACCCTTGTGTTATCCTAGGAATGTTGACGTTGGGAGTGGGGTCATCTGGACCCCATACGATGCACAAGGGTTAATGGCACACAACAGCATCATCCGTCTGTCATAGGTGCGTTTATTTCCATTAACCTTACAAATACATCATAATACACGTATCACATGAATGACAAGCGAACATTCGATTTTCATGACATCCCTTGTAGTGGCCACACGAGCATCATGGGAGCTGCAAGGAACACCTGCGCTCCCTATAAGATGCAACCACACCTGTCTTTTGACCTCTACCAATCTGGAATGCTATTGTTAATCCATGTCTAGTGATATTGACAGTAGTAACTTAGGACCAAGTGTTTTAAATTAGTCTTGTACTTGTACACTGTTTTCTTTTTACAAAATATAATCTTGAAAGTCTCAAGTCTCAAGAATAGAAGTCAAATGGAAAAGTACAAGTCTTGCAATGACTCAGAATGTGGAGCTGGAGCTCTGTGGAGTGGCATGACTCCTTACAATTCTGCTCTGACAGAACATGGACAGTACAATAAACTGAAGTTTAAACGGAAGAACATGGACTTGTGTTGAGTCTTATTACAGCATGACAATATTACATGCACTTATGATTGGTAATGGTTGATGTGGGAGCCATGCTGAAAATAAGTTTTAGCCCAGAATCTGCTCTCTGCCTCAGAGAACTGGGAAAAGGTGCATTTTAAGAAACTAAGAGCATATATCTGAGGGTATCTCCTTAGAAAAAACACCTCAGCACGACTATGAATACTCAACTGCAACTCATCTATAACACTAAATCAGATTTTTGAGAAATGAAGGAAAAAAGTCATTTTAGAGTTTGCAATAACAGTTACTATAAAATTATCATAATAATAATAACTCTCTTGAAACAATTAATTGGGAATGAATCATATTATCATGAAAGTCATACAAGAAAGTCAAATAAGCAAGATTAACTTCTTTGAATAAAAATAAAATACAATTCTTTGTGGATGAAGTTTCTCCTGGTCTTAATGATATAAATCAGAACTAGTGTGATTGCACTTATTTGTTCTTTACACATGTGATTACTGACCAATAAAACTGTTGCTTCACTCTCTCATATTTCTTCCTTGTCAAAATATTTCCAAAAGAATGACCTACAAGTCAGTCGGTGCTCCGCCATAGATTTGCTGGTGGGCAGGTGCCAGCCAGACGATTTATACCACCAGCACCCTGTGCCAACGAGTGGCCACAACTCTCACTCTATGAGACAATCTTAAAGGAAAAATAGAAACATGAACCTTCTCTCTTGTGTGTGCCAAATTGTCAGGCTTGCAAAGCAAAGCGGTATAGGCAGCTGGCAGGCAAAAGCTGGCAGCTCTCTCCTTGCCAGAGATGAGAGAACTTATTGTGTGTGTCTGACTTTGTAATTCTGACTCTGAAAAGCTAAGCTGAACATGTATGCCAGTACACCTGTCCAGTTCTGGTTCAGTCACCAGCAAAATTCCTATAATTTACTTCTGAGACTTACCACTGACAAGACACCTTGTAATACGGGAGTGAAAGTTGATCCCTGCAGCAATTGGGCTTAGGGTTTTGCTCTTGCTTGTGTGCAGATGTGGGGGAACTCAATTTTAAAGCCATGTCAAACTGGTTATATCTAGTTAGTAAAATGTGTGAGGTTGATAAGTGTGTTTACCTGTATTATAAACATCTCTGAGTGTCAGTATTTTAAAGTTTCCCAAACCTACTTATTTAGTTGTATATCATGAGACATGTAACTCAATATTTAGTTGGCCAATATAGACTGCTGTGACGGAACATGGAGATAGGCCATGTCAAGACTCAACCTCCTTCTTCTTGTAGCAGCTGTCACACACTGTCCACTTGTCCCCTCTCTGGCTTTTACGATGAAACCAGACAGTGTGGGAGTAGAGAGCTCCAGAGTCTTCTGTCCTGTCAGGCTGCAGCCACATTATTAAAGCACAGTGGTTCAACACCCAGAACTTTGTCTTGTGGGGGAAAGAGAATCTCACATCCAATTGTAAGTTTATGCACCACCTTTAGTTTCTTAGCATGTTCCTGTCATTCACACTAATCAGAGATGGGAAACTTTTGCAAGTAACCCCCGCTGAAACATGAAGCTTGAGAGAGAACCAGTGAGAACCCTCAGAATTTTACTGCAGCGCCCTGGAAAAAAAAAAAAAAAAGTTCAACTATTTTGCAGCTCAAACCCTCAATATCAGTGGGAAGATGTTAACTTTAGAAGTTCACGTTTGAAGTTCTAATGCATATTCCGAATCATATTAAAAATCTGACCCGAGTTTCCTTTAATACAGCAGCAGCCAATAGGCAGAGCAGTTTTTTACCCATTACTTGAGTCCCTAGTGTGTTAATTAATATTTATATTTGTCCAAAGCCTCAAACTCTGCCTTTGGGCATTTATTAAATTATCATGAGTTTGTGCAGAGGCAATTCTTTGTGTGTGCACAGTTTTGCGACATAACTAGTCTCCAGTTCGCCAATCAGAGGATTCCACACACGCTAAAAATGGGAATGTAAACAGCGCAGAGTATACAAACAATATCAACAACAACAGTAAATTAGGGGAGGGACGTAAAACACTTCTTTGTTTACCCGTTTGTTTACGTAAGTCAGTGATGCGAAGTTGCTCTTGGCAGACGGAATCTGAACACCCATTGCTTTACAGTCTCCACAATTAGAGCCAGTCCTGTGAGCTATCTGACAGCGTGACCAGGAGGGCCACGATACCTAGCGTTGAACACAGTGCTGAATGCAAGGCAGCCATGATAATTAGTGTTTCTAGCCAGGAGCTCTTCAGTGTCGCCTCACCCCCGCATTGACCCACGGAGATTGGAAAGAGGCCCAGTGACTCCCAAGAGACTGAGCCTGTCAGGTTCGTCACTTCTCCCAAGACGCCGGAGTGAGCGGAGGTGTTTTAAATGCCAAACAGGACACACTTGCCAGGCCTATCGGCTTTGCCTCAATAGAGGGCCTGTCTGTCTGCCTGCCTGGAGTCCCCGCTCCAGAGACCTTACAGCACAGCCGAGGCTCATTGTCTGGGGACAGTTAAGCAGCTAGAAGTGAGGAAACAAATCCAAGAAGATGAAACGACAGATTTTGTTTTTGGAGTGTTGCAGCTTTTACAACTCCAGTGCTAATTCAAGCAGAAAACATTTGTCTGTATATATATATTTTTTCCCTTTATGTTTGCTATTTTTTTTTTGTCTTACAAAGAATAATGTGTCACACCTTATTGTTTTACTTCATTTTGTATTTCTTTTTTGTCTGCATGTGTGTGTAGGGATTTTCAAATATGGTCTCTGTCAAGGAAAAGTAATAGTGAGGGGACAGCACTGAGCAGACTTAGAAACACACTTGAGATCACAGCGGTGGAGGCAATGACTGTGTACTTTGCTGTAGAAAAATATTGGTTTGCTCTGTGTTTGTTCTTACTGTGGCACAAAGCTCAACATGATGAAATGCATATTTCATACTTTTACGAATGAGGGGGCTTATGTTTCAGGTTTCTCTCAAGTGACTGAACAATGAATGTGTGCATGCGTGGAGAAAATATTTCAAGCAACAAAGCTGCGGTACATGCACCAACATATCATTTTGATTCCTTAGTCAACAGGAAAAAAAAACTTTACTGCTCTGCATACACCAAAAAAAAAGAAAAAAAGGAAATTCTAGGAAATGCACCCGATGTGCTTTCAAGGACACAAACTTTAGCCTCACATGGACTAGGATTCCAAAAAAGTTGAAGCAAAATTGTAACCATATAAATCAAATTGAAAGATGAAAGACGGTCGACTAAATACAGCCGGCACAGAACAAACATAACAAAAATAGATCATACATTTGCATTATTTACCATTTATGACAAAACAACTATTCTCAAAAGGTATTTTGTCATTTGTCATATTTATTTTAAGTCATACAAAGTATCAAATGTTTGTTACTTGGAGTGTTTATTGAACTAGATTAGTGAATTATAAAACACACACAAACACACCCATAAATGCAAACGGCTCTCAACCGTACTAAATATCCGATATATCTGCCTCGTACAGACTTTGCTTTAGGGCAACCGTTGCTGAAGAGGATTACTGAGACTTCTCCTTCCCTTCAAAGCCTTGACCCGATCCATTGTATTTAACAGCCAAATCACGTGAGGCTTTCACAAAATAATAATCAAAGTTAAGATCTTCCACCAAAGAGGTGTTAACTCTTTAAACAATGCCTTTAAAAAAAAACTTGAAAAAAAAGAAACACAAACTGTCCTTATGTTTATTCATTTCCAGAGATTACTGATAAATCCCTCAAATGAATACATTATTTAGTAAAATAATTTAATTCAGTTAATTAAAGGACAAAGACGATGTACGTTGACACTAACATAAATTAAACATGTTAGATGAAATCTTTATTTCTACACCAAAAGGTAAATTGCAAATAAAATAAAATAAAGTAAAATAAAAAAGCAGTTACGGGAATCTGAAACATCTACATGAGAGAACATTTGAAATAAAGTGTTTGTTCAAGTTTCTTTGTACTTTTTCCCTCCAATCATGGCCTTTAGACATTCAATAGACTTCGAGCGTTTCTAAATTCTGCCACTAAAGTGAGGATAAAGATCAATGGTAGTAATAACTCGTTAAAAAAATCTGTACAAAAGTGCTTTTATACATCCATTGCAGCATTGAATAGTTCTATATATAATCATGATGGGCTGAATGGGAGAACACAAACAGACTTCTTCTTTTCAGTTTTTTTATTAATAATGTAGACTTACTAAAATACATAAAAAAGAAAGGAAAAAAAGAATATTAAAGTGAAAACTGTTATCACTGTGGTTAAATTGAAATGTATTTGTTGATTTCATGGTATTCGGTCTATCACGCCTCAATAAGAACAAGACAAGGTTATTGCAAAGAAAGCAAAAGTCAAACAAAAACATACAAGGGCGACCTTGAGTGACACTGGCTGAGCTGTCCACTTGTGCACAACTGAAGTGTTGTGTAACAAAACCAAAAAAAGACCAAAAACAGTTTCAGCAATTCAACATGGCAACACATTCGAATCAGTGTTATGTTTAAATCAGTTGTTTACTTGTTTGACACTCCAAGATCAGACGTACACCTCAGTTTTCTAAGATCTTTCTGATGCATTCAAACGAGTCCTGTTTGTCCAGATGCCAAGCATGTTTTGTCTTTCTTTCTTTTTTTTAAGATGCTTTTGAGTTTAACCAAAAAGGAAAGTAAATCACATTTAAAAAAAAAAAAAAAAACAGCTCTTCTTTTTCCAAGCTTGCATGGCGTCAAACTCTTGAATACATTACTGTGCTTTTAGAATTTTACAACTCCACAGGTTCTGTTAGATCATCGAGTCAGTTATTGATTGCCAGATGGGATCAAGGACTTCAAGCGATGACTCCAAAACCTCTAGAAAGCTCTGCCTCTGTTTCTTTGCTCTCTGACTACAGTTGAGGCTTTTAAAACACACCCAAAGACTTGTTTTTCCATCTTTCTGGCTTGGTAGTGGGTTACTGTTAAAACAGGATTTTATGTCTTACCTTTAGGGTCATATCGTCTGTGCCATGTGACCCTTATTAGCTGAGTTTCTATTGACTAAGAAGTTGAGCCAACTGGATACATTTGCATAATGGAAATTAACATATTTTGCAAAACAGCAATGGAAACCCTTTGTTTCTAATTAAGTGAATTACATGACCAACACACTTAGCCGAGTACTGCACAGCAGGCGCCACAAGAGGTTCCACAGCATCACACAGCTCATCAAAAGCTGAGCGTGTCATGCGAAATTGTTGGATCCACAGCTACTCTGTGAAATCACCAATCACGATTTCCCAAAATCGCTTCATCCGTAGCTGTTCCCATGTAGCTTGCCGCTCCATGGCCTAAATAAGATGCCAACGTCTCCTTTGATAGATATGATGATTTTTTTCCCCCCTTTAGCTTACTGTAAGCCCCTGTGAGAAATAGGTCTGCTTCACATAATGCCATTTTAAGTTATCAGTTATCATTCAGCAGTCATATTATACTTCCATATCCAGAACATAAAACGAAAGAAAGTGGAAAATTAAAAATAAACTCAAATATGAAAATATATCAACATAATACAGTGCTATTGATGTTCATACATGTTAAACTCTGATGAAAAAACATAAAACTCTTGTTACCAGAGGAGTGAGGAAGTTATTCTCACTTCTCAGCCAGATCACACTCAAATAAAGGTATTGCAGGACACACAGAGAGTACTCAAGTCAAGCCACAAAACAAGAGTCAACCACTTGCTGTTTACTCAGAACATTTCCCTGTCACTCACTCACTGAAGCACACCCACACACCCATGCAACCCAAGGACTTGTTTGGATTGTACTTAATCACAGCTGAGGGCTGCACAAACAAGCCGAGCTCACAGGGTCTTTACAGTTCCTGCAATTAATGTAATGTGACATCAAAATCAAATATGAATGCAGAAAATGAGAGCAAACAGAATGCAAGCTCTTGGGGGGGACCATGTGAAACCAGGCTCAAGGCATCAAGGCCAACATGGTCATTATCACCATCATCATCACTTTACAAGAATGGATGCACAAGGGTGTCCACATTTGGCATTTTTAATAGATGTTAAATAAATATTAATATGTGGTAAAGCAGCGAAAGTGGATGAGTGAAACCAAGTGCAGGGTCATGCAGCCCCTGAGTGGGTTGGACAAACTGCATTAACAGCTGCTTGACTGAGAACGAGCACTATTGCTGGTAAAAAGGAAAGCTTTTTGGTTTTTGCTGATATTAGATAAGCCAATGCTTTCAAACACATTTTGGACAATAGCAATGTATTATTATTTATATATATATAGGAT
>NC_050514.1:12591806-12596775 GCF_002922805.2 Oryzias melastigma
AATCCCCAAAATTTATAGTTCATTAAAAAAAAGTAATTAATTAATCAATCTAGTCTTTTATTTTCACCAATCCAGTCTATCATATGGCTGATGCCATTCCAGGCTTTGGCTCTTGGTAACTGGTATTAGTCAAGTTTTTATTTTTTTTTAAATGTTTTTAATTTAACCATTGATTTCCATGTAAACAGCAAGCTTTGTGTTTTTCCTTTAGCAGCGCTAAGGCACTGTAAAAACACAGCCAATGTAGCAGGAGGGCAAACTTTTGCTCCAAAACATTTTTTTACTTTAACAGAAGAGCTAATATTTGTTAAAGCCCAACAAACAGGAGCAGGTCAAGTAAATAAACCAGAGTAGAGGTGTTGAGGGGTTTTCTTACTCAAATTATTATTGTATTGTGTAGTGTAAGACTAATGACCTCCTCTGAAACTGAATGCTCTGACATCCAACCTTACTGCTTTTCAATGAACCCAGCAGCTGTTCACTCTGTCTGTTAGTTGAGGGAGGTCTCTCCTAAACTGCCTGGCCAAACTTTCAGCAGGTACTGCAGGTTAACTTCCAATGCTTTGTAAATTAGTTGAAAAAAAGACTTAAACTGACATGTTTTCACAATACTCTTGACATGTTGAAAACTGTCACAAGTGAACTGACACATGTCCTATAGTCTCAGCACACCAATATCAGCAGAAGTTTTCACATCAATTCAATCCCACATTATATGTAAATACAGAGAGGCAAAACGTATTTAGTCAGCCACCAATTGTGCAAGTTCTCCCACTTAAAAAGATGGGAGACACCTGTAATTTTCATCATAGGTATACCTCAAAAAAATAAAAATCCAGATAATCCTATTTTCTGATTTTTAAATAATTTTTCTATAAACCATGGTTTAAAAAAAGCATTTGTTCACCCACAAACAAGCTAATTTTTGTCTCTTACAGATCAGTAACTTCTTCTGTAAGAGGATCTTCTGTCCTCAACTCGTTATCTGTATTAATGGCACCTGTTTGAACTCGTTATCCATGTAAAAGACACCTTTCTACAGCCTCAGTCACACTCCAAACTCCACTACGGCCAAGACCAAAGAGCTGTCTAAGAACACCAGAAACAAAATTGTTGACCTGCACCAGGCTGGGAAGACTGAGTCTGCAATGAGTAAACTGCTTGGTGTGAAGAAATCAACTGTGGGAGCAATTATTTGAAAATGGAAGACGGACAAAACCACTGAGAATCTCCCTCCATGTGGGGCTGCCCACAAGATCTCACCCCGTGGAGTCAAAATGATCACAAGAACGGTGAACAAAAATCCCAGAACCACGTGGGGGACCTAGTGAATGAGAGCTGGGACCAAAGTAACAAAGGCTACCATCAGGAACACACCACGCTCCCAGGGACTCAAATCCTGCAGTGCAAGAAGTGTCGCCCTGAATTTTGATGATCTAGAAGAACATCCAAAGCACACCATACCTACTGCAAAGCATGGAGGTAGAAGCATCATGATTTGGGGTTGTTTTTCAGCAAAGTGACCAGGACGACTGATCCATGTAAAGAAAAAAAATTAATGGGGCCATGTATCGTCAGATCTTCAGTAAAAACCTTCCATCAGTAAGGGCATTGAAGATGAAATGTGGCTGGGTCTTTTAGCATGACAACAATCCCGAACACACTGCCCCGGTAATGAAGGAGTGGCTTTGTAAGAAGCATTTCATGATCCTTGAGTGGCCGAGCCTGTCTCCAGATCACAACCCCACAGAAAATCATTGGAGGGAGTTGAAAGTCAGTGTTGCCCAGCGAGAACTGCAAAACATCACTGTTCGAGAGGAGAACTGCATGGGGTAATGGGCCAAAATACCAGCAACAGTTTGTAAAAACCTCGTGAAGACTTACGGAAAACGTTTTACTGCTGTCATTCCAACAAAGGGTATATAACAATCTATTGATGTGAAATTTTGTTATAGATCAAATATTTATTTTCCACCATAATCTACAAATAGATTCTTCAAAAATCAGACAATGTGATTATCTGGATTTTTTGTTCTCATTTTGTCTCTCATAGTTGAAGTATGCCTATGATGAAAATAACAGGCCTCTCACCTCTTTTTAGGTGGGAGAACACGCACAATTGGTGCTAATTAAATACTTTTTTCCCCCACAATGTATTTTAATATACTAATAGTGTATAGTACTAATATTATCATGCTTACCTATAACTCTGGAAAGGACATCAGGAAAAACAACCTACCTTATTAAAGAAAGTTTAAATTTAATCTTTAAATGATGAAGATTAAAGTTGTATTCTTATTTTTATGTAAACTGTTTCCAAATCCTAAGAAGGAAGATAAGTTATTGAGCAGCGTTACTTTGTGTTATGAACAAGAATCATGCAAGAAAATGAGGAAACATAGTTTGTGCTCAGGCTTCTTCTAAGCACTTACATTTACGGCTGAACTTTTGGATTTCTTCAGAAAAAATAAACCAGAATCGAAACTTTGCCATTTCCGCTAATCGTCTTTTCCTGGGTTTCTCATAGAGCTATGAATTATGAGATAAAAATTGTTCCACAAAGCAAATGACAACATGTCAGAGTTTGGCATTTGAAGTGAAAATAACAGTAGAAATGTTATTCATTTTATTTTGTTTCCCAAGACATTGTACTCTTACTTTCGTGTTACAAGATGAAATAACATTGCACATCTATACTGAGTTATGAGTAATCCATTTTAAATTAATTCATTTTATGTGGTTAAGCACACTGGTCGGTTTGCCAAGAATTACATTTAAGTTAGTGAATTGACACATAGTAAGAAAATAGCAGTTTGCAGACGTGACAAAAATGGCATATTTTGAATTCAAAGTGTTATAGATTTAATGAGTGTGCAAGTTGCAAGTTTTATGCTTTTTTTTCTTTTACTTGAAAGAAAAAAGCTTAACAAAAGCTAACAAAGCTGAAGGACACATAATCTCTTGTGTTGGCTGTGATGGAATTTTGCTGGTTTTAGTTAAATTGCTGGTTGGAATTGTTGTTGATCAGGAAAAATATTCAGAAATAGCAAATTTTGTCTAGAAAGTACATCAGAATGTGTTTGTACAAACAAGCAAAAAATGCATGTATTTAGTTTTCTTGCTTGTTAAGTACACAGTCTGGTTAGAAATTTTGTTTTCCCTAAAATCTCTGATAGTGACTCGCATGAAGCAACACGGGTGGCTTCAGAGAAGCAGAGTCTTAGGGTACAGAAAGCCATGATGTAAGAACAACAGCAGCAGATGGGCTTACAGAACAGACAATGAGTAAACCTATCCTATCAGGGGGCCATATGTGCCTTGGATAGCATCCCAACTCATGGCGCGTAAATGTGCCAGATGTTTGTTTTAAGATTGCTGCACTTTAAAACAGCAACAACACAACCCATAAAGTGGGATGAAGAAATATAGCACTGCCTAAAGCAGCAAACATATTGGGTACATAAATGTTACCACTGTGTTAAAAATGATCTCTTCAAAGTATATTTTTAAAATGGTTGTAGTAAACTGTGTGGATCATATTTTTTGAGCTAATTTGTCCTATGGAGAACCATTGTAAATTAATTTGAGACATTTTAAATGATTCTAGTTTGTGAATGAGATATATTCATTCATTCATTGCAACATCTTCAAAATGACAGTGGTCCAATTGAAGCTCTCCGCGCATCAGAACCTTGCATGTCACACAATGACAGTTTTTTGCTCCGGACTAAGAGGGAGGACAGAAGATGATCTCGAAATCAAGTTAATGACTTGCACTCACTAATGCTGTCAACTGCCAGTTACAGCCTGGGGTTTCACATGATAATTTATGATGGGCCTTGATATGACTCACTTGGAAGTGAGGCCCTTAAAATGGGCCACTGTGACCTTTCCCTTGGGTACAAGAGCTGTCTAGAAGAGAACAGCTGATGAAGCTGTTTGTGAAGCACTTTTGCTATTTACAGAACGTCTTCAACTTCCATAACCTTTTCTGACAAAAAGATCTGTTATTCACAGTCTTCGTGATCAGAGTGAAACCCCATGGCGGACTCAGAGGTCCAAATATCCTCTAGCATTAGCATTTTTCCCAGCCTCAGTCACAGAAAGTTCACGAGACATCTCTGTGAACTTTTTTTGTTTATTGAAGTTAGCAAACTTCACAAAATGAAAGCAACAAATCTAAAAAAAAAAAAACACAAGCTACTAAAAATACTTAAAATAAAAAACAAAAAACCTGAGCCATAGCTTATCATGGACACAAAGGTCTTGATTTGTGGGTTTTTCGTTAGTTTGCTTAGAGTTGCTGTGCATGGGCAATTTAGTCAGAGCAAATTTGTGTTTTTTATTTTACTTTTGAATTGTGCACTGACGAAAAACAGATTTGACAACGTAATTTATCTTGGAGTAAACAAATGAGTTATAAATGAGCCATGCTGGCAAACCATTGTGTACTGACAAAGAAAAAAAGGGGAAAAAAAGATAAAATAAATTGGAAAACACTGTTTGTTACTTAACTAGTATTAAATTAACTAATCAAAAAAAAAAAAGACTGATTTTGAGCATATGTGAAAATCCAAAAGTTATTCCAAATCCACCAATCTCCCCTGGCTTGGGAATAATATTAGTATCCTACTTTAGACCAGTGGTCCCTAACCCTTGGGCTGCAGACTGGTGCTGGTCCATGGCGCATTTGAGAAAAAAACAAACAAAAGAAAAAAAAAAAACAACCTAAACTTTTTTCGTTTTATTTTGGAAAACTTCTGGATTCTCTCTACCACATCCCACTCATTCTTGACGCATATCAAGTTGCTCTGTCACATTTTTAAATCCTTCTACTACTTCCATAAAGTGGCTGCGTAGATGACTAAATTGAAACTCCCAACCTAGCATTGTTAATAAAAACAAATTTATTTGGAAAGCTTCTTTTTGTAGAGAAGAGCCAATGAGGAAAAAGAAAAAGAGCCTTTGA
>NC_050514.1:12596835-12620420 GCF_002922805.2 Oryzias melastigma
AGGCGTCTTTACTTCACTTGTGGATTTATTGCAACATTTGTTCCCTCACACCAAACCTGTTTTCCATAACTTTTTGCTGCTAATAGAGTTCTTCAAACTGGATTCATGATTATTATTATATTTAGAAAATACCAGATTTGGTGAAGGTTTTTTTGTATCAATCCTTTACACCTTAAATGTCAGACAAGACTAGAGTTGACAACAAATTCTTAGGGCTTAAGGGTAAATCCTATCACATTGTAATGGTTCCTACACAAAATCTAGTGTATGAATAGAATTTAAACCAGTTGCAGATATTTTACAGAGGATAAAAAAAAAAAATCATTTACCCTCAAAAGTTAAGGGAAACTGGAAACTTAAAAAAAAAAAAAAAATTGAATGCCCACTTGAGCCTCGTAAAGGTTGGTCCATAAAAATATTGTCTGACATTAAACCGCTCTGTGGCCTGGAAAAGGTTGGGGACCACTGCTTTAGACATAGTAAGATGTAAGATCACCCTTTGGGTACTTCAGCTACACTGAATTAGTACCTGGAATAATCAGAAATGGTGAATTTTTTATTCTTTCAAATCATGAATGGGCTGTAGAGAGCTGGGAGAGCAGGCTGATTAAATTGCACCTGAGATTCATTGAATCTGGCTCAGAGCTTGAAGCAGTGTTTTAAATAGGACTCCATTTAACAAAATGTGATGTCTTTAATGGGAAGGTAATAATATGGTCTTTATCTTTTATTGAAAAAAGTGGAGTCGTTTCTCAGCATGATGATGTATGCTTTTAAAGAAAATTAGGTTGAGCAAAGGAGGTGGAGAGGGCGATGAAAAGAAGTGACTTTTTGATTTGGTTTTTAGTGTGTCAGCCATGTCAAATGTCAAGCTAAAACTACATCCGTAGTTCAGGCACTGAAACGGTAAAACAACCAATAAAAAGAATTGCCAACCGAAAGGCTCCAAAACCCCTAATAAAAATAAAAGGGAAGCAAGTAACACATACATTCAAAAAGTCATGAAATATCTTTTTTTTATTTTATTCCCGAGAGGCTTTAATTCTACTGGTTTTGTGTTTTTAGCATGTTACTAGATAGACTTTTTTATTTAAAAAATAGTTTTTTTTTGCAAACATGTTAAGAAGAGTAATGTCAAAACATGAGATAAACTTTATAATTACTGTTGCTCCAAAGAACTGAAAGCCTGTGAATTTGCAAGGGAGATATGTAAATGAGTGAGAGGGCCCCCCTCAATTATTTTATTTATTTATTTTTTATTTGTGGAGGGTTAGAAATCAATTCAGCACCCCTGCTCAATAGTTGGTTCCTGTTCTGCAGATAAGACATGAGATGTGGAAATGGGGCTGCTTTTTGGTCAGGGATTCAGATGAACTTTTTGATTTGACCCAAATGTCAGGCTTGGCAGATCTTTTAAAAAACAATCATATCATGTAGTTTTTAGGTTTAATTCTAATTATCTTATTTCTTTATTTTTAGGAAAATAGCAAAATAACTTTCTCCAATGGAGGTGCTAAGACATTTTATGTCAAGGGAGGGAAGACTTTGGAAGGGTGTCACATGAGAACAGCAGAGTGGAAGACCATTTTAAATGAATTAATTAAAAATGTGTATTAATGATGAATTATTGTTAATTAGTTTTCCAAAAGTAAGAATTGTCTCTTGACATGGTAAGGAAACAGCGTGGATTTTGACTATAACGCCAGGGTGCCAATGGCCCAGAATACAGGGCCAAAATTTCATTTTAAAAAAAAAAACAACAACTTTTTTTTGTTATTCTTGCAATCCTTAAAGACGCTTGTATTGATGGTTTATTTATCTTTGTCAATAATGTTACTAAATTTGACCCCCAAATTTGGGGTCAAATGAGGGTGCAAAGCTTTTTTGCTGGAGGGGCAACTGGCCCCCCTGTGCCCCCGGTAGCTCCGCCTGTGATTCCACCTCATGTAAACCCCATTTTGAAATTGTCATAGAATCTGACTTACCAATTCCAATTAAACAATGTAAAAGTTGCACGACACTCAAACAGCTGATTCAATTATTTCTTTTAAATAAAGCAACCATAAGTACAACGATGAATCATTCAATTGTGTTTGTTTAGATTTACATACACAATGTATACTTGTTGTGCTTTCTTCTAATGGTATAAGTTACGACACATGTATTTATAAATGGAAAATAGGAATCTTCCTTGTTGTTGTCGGAGGCTAATAATCCTGTTTTACATGCACCCCCTCCCCCCTCTTCATTAGTCTCATCCTCACAGTAGAGAACTGACAGCCTCATCGGTTGGTACTGTAACACCGGCAGACTAATCTAACAGCCCGTGTTGTGGGTGGCACGAGATGAAGGGGGGGGATTTAGACAGGGTTCTCCTGACGCCCTCCCCCATGTTTCCTAATTAACTGCTACAGATAGTTTTCCTTTCCCACCTGCCTTCTCAAATACACCATTCATTGGTAACCTTTTCACCTTTTTATTATTTCTTTTTAACAGCAGCACAATGTTTAGTGTTCAAAAAAGTCCATTGTTGGCTGTTTAAGTTTGTAATTTATTTTCCTTTGACGGTCAAGTTCTCAAATCCAACACAACTTAATGTGAGATGTAAAGTATTATTTATTTTTCTTTCATGACATGTTGTGACTCGTGTTTCTCTTGACTGCTGTAACTTGATTTATAGCATGCAATTGTTTTAGCATTTGTGCAACAAAACCCTGCTGCTTCAGTTTGTTTTTGAAACACATTGCTTTATGAACAATGAAAAAAATTAATACAAAATGTGCAACGAACATAGAAGTCGGGGTCTAACGATTGATTTTTAATGATTCGATTCATATTGTGGTTCCTGGTACAATTTAGAGTTGATATTGGTTCATTCATTGACCTTAAATTGATCCAGGAAATCTTTAGCCAAAAATTCAACCAGCGTGACTCAGAAATAAATATGCGGTATTGAACAGTGCAGGTGAAAATAATCAAGAGTAAATTAACAATAATGTGTATATACGTATGTATACGTACAGACAAGTAATCAACAATTAATGTCAAATCCATTCACATTTTAGCTCCATACAATTCTGTCCCCTGTTATTTTCTGCATCAAAATCAATCAATAGATTGATCTGATTAGATTGTAGCAAAATATATTTATTCATCAATTAATTGTTACAAGTCTACAAGAGGGAATCTCTTAGCTACAGTTTTTAGACATTTGCAACTCCAGTAAGTGAGTGAATTAGGAGGATATCTCTATCGTGAGCAGCTTTTTTTTTTTTTTATATGAATAAGTTTTTGCTCTCGATGAACAAAATTGGTTGTCTCGCCTCATCCCTCAGAGTGGGAAGTTCGTTTCAGCAGAGAAGCAAAGGAGCGAAGAATCAAGGCCAAATGATGTTCTGACAAGGTTGCCTGCAAATTTTTGATGATGGTAGAACACAGAGCTTAAGGGGTTTGTGGGTTGTTCTTTTCATCCTCATATTAATGTGCAGGATTCAGTGCCGTGCGTGCATTTTTTTTTTTATAAAAGAAATAAGCGCCCCTGCATCAGCAGTTATTCGCTAGTTAAAAAAAGGAGCATTCCTTCAAAGAGATTCCTCACTGTCATCCCTATCTTTCAGTCTGCCTCTCCATTTCCTTTTTTTTTTTTTCATGTGTATCTGTGAAAGATAAAGTCTTTAAGACCTACACTAATCCTGTCATTATGCTGTCATCGTCACTGGCATATTTTATCTTCTCACTTTCTTGGTTATCCTTTGGACTAAAGCAATTATAGAGCTGCAATTGAAACATCAAGTAATTAATTCATTGCTGTGTTGAGCATACTTGGTTTGATGCCACACTTCAAGTGTGAGATGAGTGTTTTTATGGGTCAGTTGTGGAGAAGGGTAAGAATAGCAGTCGGGATTTTATGCCTCTCTTGGCACATGGGACATCCATCCAAGGCCATGAAGTATATAACATGCAGAGTAATGTCATTTAGACCTTGGCAAGCTTCTTGTGTCCTACTCAGGGGACTATCTCGCCTCCACAGCCCTATCTCTCTCCCCCTCCTTATTCCCTCTCTGTCTCTTCCGCCTCATCTTGCTCCACTGCTACACACCACATTGTATTTTTCCCTCTCTTTCATCCCTCAGCTCCGGCTCTCCATTTCCCCCCTTCTCTCTCTCTCTCTTCTCATCACTCTTCTTCATCTTTCTTCCTTTCATTCTAATTGTCTTCCCCTCTCTTTATACATCCTCTGCCTCCTGGTACGTGCCGTCATCTGCAACCACAGTGCCGCAAAACACTGCAGTGCCATGATCCAGAAACCCCACATTAACACTGGGATTTCACCCAGAGATTATTTAAGTGTGGCATGCCTGCCAGGCAGGGTTCCTCTCTGTAATCTCTATAGCCCCCATGAATGGAGGAGCACTGGGAAAGGGGGGATTTGGATGAGTTTGAGGGCTGATAGAGTTCTAGAATCGGTGCCGTATGAGCCTTTAGGTATTTTCAATATTCAGTTCAATATAGTCTTGGATTTAAGAGGTGGGGGTGATAGCTTAGCATGTCACAGAGAAACTGAGATGAAATCCCTAACAGACGGATCCCATTCTTTTCAGTTAGCTATGTATCCTTCTGAGGTTTGCAAAGTAATTTAATTTGAGGTAATTGTAGCGAGGATCCATAATTAAAAGGATTAAAATGCATGCCATTTATAGATGGGCTAAAAAGAAATGAAATGATGAAGCCGCTGGCACCATTTCTGCCACATATATGTCTTTCCATTTTACATCCTCTCCTTTGTGAGTAAATTCTATCTACATTTTCAGTATGTCTCAGGACAAAAAATGTAACAGCTGTGGACACCCAAAACAATGACGCTGCATGTTTATTTGAATGTTTTTCTTGTTTTCATTATGTGCTGGTCATTTACGTCATGGAGCAGTTTTTGGCATCTCACAAAACATTTGGTTTTATAGCTCCATGTTATGACACGATGCTCAAATCAACATGGTCACCCTCTCACAGTGGCAGGAGGCTTTGACCTCATCAAGTGCCTGCTGATTTTTTGACATTGAGAGGGGAACAGAGAAAGCTGTTCCTTTAATGTCCCAGACCGTCAAATGGATTGGTTACTTACATTGTTCCATGAGCAGCTTTCCTATTATATTTTTCAGGATGTAGGGGGCATCATGTCTTTGGAGCAAAACCATTTATGTTGCACAAGGACAACATAAAGGCACATGAAGCACGAAAACTGTCTGAAACTTGCAATCAACCATTAAATGTTTTTAACATAGCATTACTTCAAGGAAAACTATTACTTATTAGCATCAAATAGAGTCAAAGAAAATTAGTTCTCAAATTATAAAAAGAAAAAGGGCAGTTATCTTCATTTTTGAAGTATAACTATGTAATATATCTAAAAATCTTTTAATGCAAAAGTTCATGTAACCAATTCCATATAAAAAAGGAACAATCCCCCTATTTTACCTGTCACTTTGTGTTTTTGTGGCACATGGTGCAGGTGACACATGTCCTCCAAATGCACCTGAGTGGTGTGCAGCCCTGCTTTCATCCTCATGTGTCATGTTCTGCAGATGCATACGGAAAGAGCTATTACAACAGGAACGGCAGGGGAGAATCATGATGGCGTGCACAGATGTACGGCCTTTAAGTACCTCAGTGCTTAGCATTTATGTAAGACATCTCCTCCCAAGTATTCTCTTATAGCATCCTCATAGGATGAATACGGAAAAACAAATCCCTAAGATTGGTGAGATTCTTCTTTTTGTTTTTTCGACTGGATTTATTTTGTAACACTTATCAAAACAAGTTAACGAAAAATGGCAGTGTAAAGTTTAATGGTACTCTGGTTTGGTGTGAGGGCTTCTGTTACACAAATTTAAAACCAGCTTTGGTCATCAAACGGAGAGGACTGTTATTTTTTATTTTTTTATAGCACATCTAAATGTCATCCCAAAGCCTCAAAAGATGAGTATGCATTTTGGAAATCCACTCTGCATTACTGTGCAGGATCCTTTAAGGTCACCAGAGGTCATGCGAGTTGGTTGGTTTAATAAGAAAACAGTAGGGGGTGCTTGAAAGTTGTCCTGTCATGCAGATACATCTAATTACCCACAACATTAAACAGCAAACAGGTGAAGTGAGTGGGGAAGGAAAACATCATCCCAACATCTACCCTGATAATACTCACTGCTTTCTAAACTTTATTTTTTCAGATCAGTCAGATCAGTCCCCCCTTCTATATTAAAAGCTTGTCTGCTTTTCATGTTTATGCATTGTTTTGCTTTCTCATCCCCTCGTGCTCTGTTGCTCTGAAACCTGTTTGCTAAAGAAAGAAGGATGTGGCTGCAGGGGAAGCCTCGCCGTGTAGGTAACAGTTTAAACGTCCTTGACAAGTGCACAGTTTGCAAAGGAGCAAATTTAATTTCCATGATTTGAAATTTCAAAGGTATCACCTGCTGTAATTGCTTGACTAGGGAATCCATAAATCACTGTGCAGTAAGGTCATCTTGTAATTTCTTCCCTAATGCTGGCATTTATTTTCTTACCATCTTCCCTTTCTTCTGATTTAATCTAGCCAGGTCATTTAAGAGATTAATTGCTGCCATCTTCAAAAACAACAAATTACTTTCACACATGTTCCAACATTAGAATAGTGTGACCACATACAAAAACATCAAAGAAATATTGTTCTTCCTAGCAGGTAGAGACCACTAAAGTTCAACTTGTTCTCAAAGTAGTTAAAGTAAAAACTATTTCTATAAATTGCATTGGTATATAATAATAAATAAATGAAAATATTAAATAGACTTTCCACAGCTTTAAGCATCTGAGCTGATAGACATCCAGTATCTTTTCCTTCTGCTCTGTTTCCTTTAAAATCTGTCAATTTTTTTAAACACAATTCTATAATTTACTGTAGGAAAACATGACCAATTTTAACAAAATTTACTAAATGTTCCCATTTTTACTATTTATTTCTGTCTATGAAATCCAAAACTGAGAAATAAAAAAAATCTGATTTGTGGGACAGATTTTGTTGGTGACATCAATGGATTTACCTAATTTTCTAGTTTTGGTCCATCTCACAGATGGACTCTGGAAAGGGCTTGTGGGTAACACTGCCTTCCTGCAAAGATGTGACGGACACTTAATTACTTGGCTGACAGAAGTTATCAGCCACCTGCACTCAACAGGGGTCTCTGCCAGACCCCAACCTCCACTTCCTCCCTGTGCACCCACCCCTTCATGGGGCAGATTTATGCATATGTTGCTACTCACAGTCCAGGTTAGCTTTAAGGTGTTGATTTCTTTATTAATTTCTACTTTCTTTGTCCTTAAAAAATGGAAAAGAGGAAGTGGTTTACGTGTTTTCTATATTATTTCTTGTAATGACCTGCCAAAAAAAAAAAAAAGGAAAAGTGGCCCTTATATTTAAATAAACTATTATCAATGCCTACATTTTTAACGTTGTAAAAACTGACATGCGGACCTTACATGCTTCAAAGTGTTCTACACTGACTTCAATTCAGTATTCCTCATGTGACTTGAAATACATCCCTGCCAATTTTCCTAACACCTCAGCACCACTGCAGTTAAGGCAGACGGTTTTGAGAGCTGAAGAGGAGGTGTTAACTTTTTCTGTCACTTCCAATTTGAAGTGTGAAGAACTTTTACATTCTGACACATCAGGATATTTTAGCAGGAAGGAATTTGTCCGGACTCCATGAACCAGGAAAAAAACAAAAAGATGAAATGTAGATTAGACAAATAACCAAAATACTAGTCTTAATTTTTTAGTGCTATATAAACAATTATAAAGCATATTCATCTCAATAAAAAATACAAGTTTTGCTACAATCCAGAAACATCCATTTTTTTTCTTTTCTAATTAAATTTAGTTAGAACTCCTCTAGACCAAGGGTCTGCAACCTGAGGCTCTGGAGACACATGCTTCATTTTTCCAATTTGGCTCTTTGGCTATGAAGACAAATGCTAACTATTCAATTAAATAAAAGGGTTTGTAGTTGATTTATTTAGTTAAATATGCTTTCTCATTTATTTTTTGAATTTTAACATGCCACATAACTCAGAAAAAAATGGTAAGAATGGTTTATTATCAGAATAAGCCTAAAGAACATATAGATTTATTTAAAATATGATGTTTTCATGTTTGTTTTCAGTGGTAAAAGACGAAAAGGATGAAAATGCCACTGTTGGATTTGGTTTTTTCTCATTTTTAATTCAAGAAAATCAAAATACAAAATTAAAATACAAAGAAAATTATAATAACTAAGTTTTTGTACATTTTTTAAGTACATTTGGTGTTACCATACATTTATAAATGAATACCTTAATGGTCACAAAAGCATAAATAATATATATATTTTTTAAACAGTGACTTTGAGGCTCCTGTTGGGTTTTTGTCACTAAGAAATTGGACCAAATGGCTCAAAAGGTTGCAGATGCCTGAACTAGAGATTAAAGTGCTCTCCTTTCCTTAGACTAATTATTAAAAAAAAACAAGCAAATTATGCCTTTATCATATGTTAGATTGTGTCCTAAATTGCCTTAAAGAGCATAATCGTTCCTTATGCTTATTTTACTTTCAAAATACATTTGAATCAATATCTCTAATATTGCAAGATTTTATTCTTAGTTTTCAGAGTAGTTTGTTCTTAGAGAACACCCAATTGAACTTGTTCAAATCTATAAGAGTTCTAACAACAAGTTTTACCCACTTTTCCTGCGTCACCATCACTAAACCTGCAGCATGTTTAAAGTTAGTTTTGGAGCGCTCTGCCGATGCTGTTTCTCCTTTACAGAACTGTTCTGACAACAGCTGGCCTCCTTAACAAGTGAGCTGTTATGATTCTGCAAATGATTTCACCACACAACAGCTGCCAGAAAAAGAAAAAAAAAGTTTGAATTAAACTTTGTGCATGCATCATTGCTATGGATACTAGTTTTCCACAAACGTTTGCATCATTACTTGATGAATTAAAGACTAACAGTGATTCAAAAGAAACAGACAAGGTTTTTTGAAAGTTTTGATGAAAAGTGCAGTGTAAATGCCATGTGTAAATACAGTAAAGTATGAGTATTAAAGTACAAATGAATGGATACGCAGAGTTCTAGGCTGAGGTGCTGATTTACATGATGAGTAAAATAATCAAAACAGTCATCAAACACACGCATTTATTACCAAATGTGTTACTTTCACTGTTTATTCTTATTACACACAATTGATCGGAGGCGTTTGCATGCATGTATTTGCCTAAAGACTAATTTTGTCATTTTTGAGCCTCAACATATACTGTTCTTTATCTAACCATTGTAGGAAAATATATCTGATTAAAAAAAAAAAACAGTGGATCCTCTATCATCCATTGTAGTAAATTCTGAGTAAGGAACAAAAGTAAAAGTTTCAGTGAAATACACAGCTAAATAAGATACTGTACCTCTGGTGGATTGTCTTTTGACATCAGCCAGTTAAGTCTTCGTGAACATCTGGTGGGACACCATTTCAATGCCTTCTAGTAGGATTGTTTTGTTGGATGTGACCCAACGGGAAGAAGTGATGGTCCACAACTTGCCAGGGAGATTCCATCTTTTAGCCAGTTTGAGGCCAACCTGACATTCTCATCATCTGTGGTGATGGAGGAGTTCGGATCCGTGTAAAGATAACACATCATCTTGTAGACATGGATAATTCAAATTCTAACTTCAAATAATAGTAAACCCTGAAGGCAGATTGAAATTTAAAGATGGATGGAAAGGTCGATAAATGACAATCGATGTGGATTGTGGTTTCATGTAACAATTTGTTTTAATGTCACTTATAGTCATCATAAATTCCCATCAAGATGTATACTGTTCATTACTTTGGAGATTCTATTTTTAAATTTAACACCAAAGGTCAGCATGCAAAGCAATTATTGGATATCTGGTCATCTGTTTGTCATATCTGGTGTTATTATCATTACTATTGCTATCTAATATTAAAAAATATGGATGTGGTGTGGTGGTTGCACCCTCGTCTCACACCAAGATAACCATGGTTTGAATCCCAGCTGGATTCTTTCTGTGTAGGAAAAAAAATCATAAATAAATGTATTCTACTTTTAACTCCAATAGTGCAGTGAAATGGCAAGCTGGCTGATGTAGGTCAGAAATCAAATTACGAGGTCAGCTGCTGCCTTTAATGTAGTTGAAAATTACAAATGGAGATGGAATCATTTCACCTGGGCCTTGTAGTAATGAGGGCCGAACAGCTGAGCTGAGCTGCATCAAAAAGCATTTCAAAATGTCCCTGAAAATCAATTTAATTTTGTTTTTCATAACAAAACAAAGTGAAGGAAATTACTCCCCATCATAAAAACCAGTAATAAACACGGCTTTGTCGTATGAATAATTGCATGGATATGTTTTGAATAATGTGTTTACATTCTGATATTTAAAAGGGAGAACATGCAGTCTTACTATTATTAAAAACAAAAAGCAGCAAAAAAAAAAGAAAATCTTTTGTTTAATGTAAACAAAAATTCTTCCTCACTTTAAACACTACTTCCAACTGCATTATTTTTTACCTGATTCACAATGATTTAAATGAAGAAATACTTAAAAAAAATAAGCCTAAGCTTCATTATGTTCTCTATCATGATAAAATGTAACCAAAAAAAGTAAAAAAAAAAAAAAACGTTTTTATCAGATTGGCTCTTTGAAGTCACTTTTTAAACATTTCTCACAGCCCATGATATTTTTAGACACTTCACTAAAACCTGAAGTTATTTGATAAAAAGAGAACGAAAGACTGGATGAAGGATGGGGGCAGGTTCTTCAGATGTCAAACAAAAAGCCTGAATGTCACGTTTGTGGGATAATAGCGTTCAAAGATGTCTGTCAAAGTCTGTGTTCAAATTTCATATGTGAGTAAAAAACAGCTTGTTAAATTTCAGTGTAAATCCTGACTCCCAGATTACGTTTTTGTTGTTGCTTGAACATGTCAGCGTCATGTGGAAATGACTCTCTTGGAGGTTGTAAGGCCATACAAACTTTTCCTCTGTTGTTCTCTGCTGCAGAAAGCTTTTCCATCACTAAACAAACGTGATCCTCATGTGCAGCAGTTCTCAGTTCAGATGACTCTTAGTTCACTTTGTGTCTAATATGCACAAATGTTTCCCTTGAATAATAAATGGAACACTAAGACTCAAACAGGATTTCTAAATTTTGTACAAAAAAGTTGCCTTTTAATATTTTAACAAGAATAACAAGAATTAGAACTCCTTCAAATTGCCCTTTAACTCCACAGACATGGTTTTACTTTTTTGGTTTAAGATCGAGAGCCATTTAGCAGTACATTTTTTTTCTTAGTCAATAAGCAAAACAAATTGTGGCTGAAATTGGCTCAAATTTAAACCACAAGATCTCTGATCCTGAGTGCCAGCTCACTGTGTTTAGGTACACAGCAGTGTACCACAGAGTAGCTTGTTTCTGTAAACAGGTTTCTGCTAACATGTATGGACGTTTATAACAGGCCTGCTTTTTCCAAAGATGGCACCATTATTGTGCTTACAAATACACTTTTATTTCTCTTATTGACCTTTACAAATGGAAGTCGCAGGGAACTTTCAGTATGAATGGAAAAGTTTACTATGTAACGGCATAAAAATTATTAATATGTTTGCTAAAGTTCATTTTAGGACATTAAATGGAAGTAAATCAATTATAATAGTTGATGCTGAACTCAGATTCTCATTTTTTTAAACATTATTCTAAAAATTGTCATTTTATGTAATTTTTTAGTAAAAGCTCCTAAAGGCAATTCTTTCTGAGCTCTTTTTTAAACCAAAAGGTCAAAGTGAAAAAAGGTCCAATAGAGGTTATTGTTTGGTTTAACTCACTTCAGGCAGCTGTATCTGTGAGATAATCCCAAAGAACACAGCTAAAAATTTCTTGGAGTGTAGCTGGAATTCATGGTGATATCCTTTGTTTCAGCAGTGAAGAAATCAGCCAACTTCCATCCTACTAGGGCCAAAAAGACTGAAAATATAGTGGCTGGTAGCAATAATTTAGACAGGCAAAAAGTGAGATTGTTTTGTAAGTCACCATGGTAGGGGTGAAACATGTTTTTTTTTTTAAACTAAATTAGATTTACTTTTTCCTAACCTTTCTTCCTGTGCCTCCAAGTCTGAAATCAGTTATTCTGTTCCTTTTGTGATAGACTATCAAAGCAGGGATTTCTATTAGGCAAAAAGATCACATCCATGTGTAAACATGGAGCTGCTACATTTTACAAAATGTGTTCTATTTTCTGTCTATGAGAATTTATTTGCAAAATCTGTAGTTTTTGTACTTTAACAAAATAAAAAATCTATGATTTAAAAAAAAAAAATCTGATAAAACCCTGAGTATTTTGACAGTTATCGACCTTTACTCCATTAAATAAATAAATAATATTTAGGGCAAATGTTAGAATAAAAATGTTCATAAGAAAATATTCACTAATAACATATAGATATTAAGAAGAATGTTCCATACAGATGTAACCTACTTCTATAACTACTTTTTATTATGTAAAAAAACACATGTTAACATCCAAGTGTAGCTTTTTCATATAATATACTTTTTTCTAACATGAAAATGTTTTGAAGGGGATGATATGAAAGAAAGCACCTTTAGTTGATCATTTAAATTACAAATTGGTCTTAAAATAGTTCCAAGTGGGGTCTAAGCCAATAATACTCGTCAGCGATTGCAGAAGTTATGCAAATGACATTCCTGTCTTTTGACAAGCGTTATTTTTCCTCTTACTTCTCCTCACCTTCATTTCCCTTTTCTTCATCTTCCTTGCTCTTCTTTTTTTTTCTCTTTCTGGCCACTCTTTTCTTTGCATTCATTTTCTATTTTGACTCTCTTGTGCCCTTCATCTCCTCTCGTAAGAAGCTGCTTCCTGGCCTCAAAGGGAACGTTGGGAGGGATCCATCAACACGACTGCTATTCTCAGGAGAATGCATCCAGCATGTTCCTCGCTCCTACTTTGCTCACTAGTATATCTGTCCAAAACCTAGATAGCCTTTGGTGCAGGTCACAGGGTCTATTTTCATATATTCCATAAAGCAGTACAAAGCTGTAAATCCATGCCTTTTTGGGCACCAACCACCATGACACTCATGCATTTATCTAAGCCGTTTGCAATGTTTTTGCTGCCAGTGTGCAGCAGGTCTTAACGTGCAGGTAGGTTATGCACATCATTCTGTTATTTTGTAAACAGTAATGGATTGGTGGTATATATTTTTGTATGTTTTGCGGCAGATGATGAAAGGGTCAAATAGAATACCTGCAGCAGGCCGTGGCATATAGAATTAATATCCCACACGTTTCTGTGGGGCGTTTGAGAAGCAGCTGGAGACATCCGTGTGAAGCTTTAAGCCTCCATGTTGGGCCAAAACAAAGCCTCATTCATCCCCAAATAACAACATCTGGGCATGCTAAACAGCATGGATAAATAAACAAGCCCTATGGACACAAAATCCTCTACATTGAGTCAGTCTCACACCCCCTCTCCAGCAATTCCCTCTTGCAGTTCTGACGGCTGCTGTTGGTGTGGTACTGGCACGTCAGTGCTGACTGTGTGTCCAATTAATTAGCCAAACGTTATCTTATTAGCGATAGCTAGAAGACAAAAACAAGCAAAACTCCCTTGCAGTTGCAATGAACCTGTGGCCACAAATGAGCAGGACTCTCTCCTGCTCTGTAACCTCTGTGGTCTGTTGATGCTGAGTAGGAGGACAGAAAGAAAAGCCTGTAAGTGTTCCTTGGTCAAAGTGCCCATCGTTAAACAGCTATTTCTCATGGCTGGCATTCATTCCACGGATGCTGCAGAATTAAACCGACCTGCCTCCAGCGTGTCCTGATGACACCGCATCAGTAGGCAATGTAATGGTTTCTTTGTCTTTAAGGTATCTGTCTTTGTGGACATCTGCAACATTTGCACAGTGCTGTAAGCAAAAGTCAGCACCATCTGACACAGTTCTAAATCCTTTGCATTGCTCTACACCTGTGCCTCGGTGTTATTTAAAGCACTCAGGGCTTCTGCACCAAAACACCAGCCACCGGCTATTTGCTTGTGTGTACTTTGCGTGTATGTGTGCATAAGGCAACTTGGCTTTTAATCTAGTATCTATTAGCAAGAGGCTATGCACAAAAAAACAACAACAAAAAAAAAAAAGGAAAACTGTTTCTCATGAATGAAGGAAGGACATTCTTATATGTATAAACTCAAAAACTGTTGCTTTGCAACATCAGCTGAATATCCATGTGATAACAAAACGTGTTGATTTCTTATTTTACAACAGTACACTTACTTTAAAGATACATTCTATGATTTTTTTTTTTTCTTTTTTGGCTTTGGTATCCTAGTAACAGTGGAAACTCAAACCACGAATGGATTCCTAAAGTTTGAGGAAATAGCGTGGATGCATAAACAGTTATGGGCGCTGTCACTCGCAAAAGGAGGGCTGAAAACCTTCACAGCTTCCTGGTGGTTGTTTTCACTTATTTCCAGGTCTGATTCCACTAAAATTTCCTTCACCCGTCACAAAAGGTTTTTCCTTTTTCCTTTGATAGTCTCCAACCCAGAGGAGATCTAGTCAAGATTTATAAGTTTGTTTGTCAAGCAGAAGTACAATAGAGGACATGCCCAGCAGCATCTTATCTACAGCTGTAGTATCATGGTGTGTTGGTGCTTATCATCTGTCCACAGCTCTTCATAGTAACAGCATGTCACTTGATTTCCTTGAGGCTTTTTTGGAGCTCACGCTTGTCACCAGTGACTGATACTCTATTGGACTGCTTGAATGTGCGCTGAGCGTGAAACTGCAAATGAAAATAATATGTCATCAAAATTTGAAAACACGCGCCACAGACAGCGTGCCCGTTCCCTGTTTACCCCTGAAAATATGACCCACGAAACCAGTTACCTTGATAACAAAAGTGTTAGGAGGAAATCAAAGCAGAGTGTACCAAAAATTTCCGATGACTGTTGTGTTGGATTAACATACTTTATTGAAAAATGAAGGACTGTGGTAAAAATAGCCACATTAAATCTATTTACATGTAAATGCATTATGCAGATGGTAACAGATAAAGCAGGTCAAGCCAGAGCAACGCTTCTTTTACAAACTGCAGCAAACCAGAGGAAAGTAACACACAGCCTAATCAGAAGTTTGAGTTTCCAGACTGTACTTGATAAATGGGTGGTGGACTCATTCTCTTTTAATGTCAAACAGTCTATTCCAAAGGGATGAGGACTAATTGCAGAAGATTCCACCTCCAACCTTGTCCTTTCAATTAAAGAGTCTCACATATTTCACAGTTAAAAGCAGGACTCATTTTATCTGCAGTGTGTAAAAAAAGACTTTAAGGAATGTGCTGTGCTTTAGCGGTGTTTAAAGTATTTGGGCTTGAGTGGGAATTTCATGTTTTTGGAATTGGGTTTAAATGCCAGGTAAATGTCGTGGTGTCACACTTGTGAAAGATCAGAGGGGCTGTCTGTTGTTTCTCACTTTGTCCATGTGAAGGGATCTTGAGGATTTTCCTGCTACATCTGCTCTGTGTTGCCAGCTGTGTGGCCTATATATATAATATATATGATGGTATAGATCGGAGAAGGTTTGGATATTTTTTCACTCATATGTGTTGATCGACTGTTCTCATTTAGGTTGATATTTCAGACAAACTGTGATGTAAGGATCCCCTCTTTCAGAAATTCAAGTTAGCCACAAGAAAAGTAAAAAAGGGTGGCTATTTGTAAAGATGGTGTTCGTACACTCAATTGTCAAAAAAATATTGTCTACTTGCCCCAGTATCAACGATATGGGATGTTCATGCCTGCACATTCTCACACCCAACTTGTCATATATGGACACTTGGTTCAGGCCCCCTTCACATCACTTTTTGACGTTTTGAGTGTCCCTAACTCATCGCTTTATGACGTGCTGGCCGTTTTTTGACAAGCTGGCTGTTCCCATTAAATCATGGGTCCCTAACCCTAGGGACGTGATACCGGATGCGTTAACGAACGCGGAACTGGAACAGGGTTAGGGTAAGGGTGCCTTTCAGCTCCGCGCCCTGGTACTGGTCTGGTACCATTCTGCATCCTGAGGGCTGGGAGCCCCTGATTTGGGTCTGTGGCACATTACCAAGCGGCCATTGAACAGGCACCAGTCGATAAGATAAGATAAGATAGTCGTCCCACGGTGGGGAACTTTCAGGGTTACGGCAGCATTACAAATAGAAAAATTAGATAATATACATATTTACAATAGGGACCCCTGATTTAAGGGGAACAGTCAGCTTGTCAAAAAATGACGAGTTGGGGAGACTCAAAATGTCAGAAAGCCGAAATTTGTGGTTAACTTGTTTTCCGAAAGACGGGATTCTATGGTACAGCCACGCTAAAATTGGTGCTTGTTCTACAAAATGTATTATTATTATTATTTTAATAACCAACTCCACTATATGGCATAGTTGCAAGTAAATAAAAAGTGTTCTATTCTTAAAATAAAAGCAATTCGTGGAATCCAATAGGTGTACAAAGTAGGATTCCAGATGTTTTAAGGTTGTAGAAGCCGTAACTATGGACTTTATACATTTTTTCAGAAACTCGTTCGTATTTTCACTTTTTTTCTCGTTTCAGTCTTCAACTATAAAACCTACATTGAAAAGTTATAGAATGTTGGCCAATATCTGCTCACAATGGAAGATTTATGAAGATTTGAAGAGCTGCACCTATCTGTACAGGAGACACGGCACAGGGAAGATTGATTGATAAAGTCTCCAGCCAATCAAAATGCAGGGAAAAAACGCATGCAACCAGCTAGGCCTCGAAAGGAGACTCATGGTATAGTGAGGGAATACTGTATTGGACACTCATAATTTCATGTATCCTTTTCAACTTTTACAATACTTAGATCAAACAATTGCCCAATCTCTAGCCAATGACTGCACCATTTCAATGCAAATACTTGACTGCATTTTTGCATAAAGTCTTTACTTAAGCACAATCATATGTTTTAACTAAATAGAATAAAGGCATCTGTCTCTTTGAGAGAAATAACAATACAAGAAAAAGGTGCTACATTAAATTTCCGATTTTGAGCAGGAAACACTATTTCAAATGTTTTTTCAAGGGTCAAATATCAATTTAGACAAAAGCCAAATCTTTATTCTACCCCATGGCCCAGGACCTTTGCTTACTCCTGTTGCTTAACCTTGAACCTGAAGGAAAAAGAGGTAGAGATCGCCTTTTTGAGATTAGATCTTGAGCTAAATTCAGCAATTACTGAAACCCAAGGAAGCAGAACTAATTGGTTCATTTTGCTTTTACTCATTGTGCTTTATATGTGTCTCATAATTCATGAATCAAGCCGAAAAAGGAAGCACTTAAGCCCATGTTGAAGGTTCAGATATGTAAATGTCAAATTGATGCAACACAATAGGAACATATAGCTATATTTATTTATTTTATTTTTTTATTTTTTTTACTTTTAAGGATGAAATGCAGCATACATACATATATAGGCAGAGGCTTCATGCATCATTTGACAATAAGTTTTGTGTTTTTAATATTTTTTTTAATGAGAGAAATTGAAATGTCCCCTTTACCCTCTTTATCTGCTGTGCAGTTCACTATAGACCCTTATTTAGTTCATCTATGAGTGAGGGTGATGGAGATGAAGTTTAACCTCACAAACTCCTCTTCAGTTTCAATCAAAACTTTCATAATTTTTAAGGATTACTTTACACTTAAACAGAATTGTCCATTATGCTTGAGCTGAGATTGCATACACTTTGGCCTTAAACTTTCTGTTCTGAACATTGACCCATTCAAAAAAAAAAAAAAAGTCTTTTAAAGAGTCTTTAAATTCCGTTTTATGTTGTAGAATCAATGATTTAGACTTTATTTGCTGAGAAGAGAAGAAGAGGAACGAACATTATTTTATATTATGCTATAATAAAATGCAGAACACCACAAAACCTAAACTGGCTTTTTAAACTCTTTTACCTATAAATATTTTGTCCAGCAGCTTCAGTGTTGGAAATTACCTAGGAAGAAAAAAGAACGAAGAATGAAAATTAAAAACAACAGGATAAAGCAGTTTTGCTTGTAAGGCAAAAAAGAAAAAAAGGCAACATGCAGCATGCTTTTTTTCATTTATGAGAAACAGTCACTTTTGTGTTTCTGGACTGTATTTCCTTCCCTACCTTTTATCGTCTTGTCCAAATTTACTCTGTCTCATGTGCATGAACGGAGAACAAGCTACCATTTTGTTTGGTTGGTAAAATATTTTTTTGGACAAAACTGATAAAGTCCAAAGATAAGGTTGTGCTCTAAAAAAAGAACATAAGCATTTGGCCTTAATACATCTTTTAAGCTTGAGGAGTCATCAAAAAGATTCCAGCTAAAGCTAAGTATGTCACACAATTAAAAATATGTCCTTGTTTGTTTTCATCTTGCATTCGGTGAAAGTCTTCAGAAAAACTGTATGAACAGGTTATGAATTGTACTAAAAACATTTTGTGTGTTAGCATGCCCATGGAAATCATCGTGTAGCTATATATTTAGTTGTGATAGTAGTCATATATTTTTCATGCATAAGATTTGTAAAGGTTTTGTGTTCCTCGTTGCAGTTTTAGTCACATGGCTCAAATGAAATAGAAGATGTAATACCATCAATCCATTTTTTTAACCCGCTATGTCCCTTTTGGGGTCACACGGTCGCTGGAGCCTGTCCCATCTACGGTTGGGCTAAGGCGGGGTAAACCCTAGAGAGATTGACAATACAAGCACAAAGATTGTTTAATATATTTGTTTGTTTTGTTTGTTTGTTTGGATTTTTGCTGAAAGTAATGGAGACACATCCAGATCTACAATGAATTTCAGTAATGAATATGTTCATATAAACTAAATCATTTAAATGTTTTACATTGCATTTCTACGTGGTTTAAGATAAATGAGTGACAGTTCAGTTTATTTCTTATCTCTTGCTAGTTTTTCAGATGGAGCTTGAAGCTGCTTTGTACATCAGAATCACATTTGAAGAATGAATGGCATCCAAACTGACCTCTAACTTAATGTCATCGACATGGCTTGCATGTTAAATCCTTTTGGAGGTGAAATGCTTGAACAGTTCCTTGGTTACCATTTAAAAAAGATCACAGCCTTGATTAAGCAACACTATTTTTTTTTTTTCAGAATCATTTGTCTTGTGTTCTTTATTGGTCCCTTTGCTAACTTGCAATGTGTGCTGCACTTTTGAAACAGGGAGAAAACACAGCAAATCAAACCATAAAAAATATTCATTTAGGATTTGTTTTAAAATAATATTGGAAGTGAAGACCCACTCCAATGAAATTGTGATCTTTATATTTTTATTAAGACTCACTTGACTTTTTGTGTTTTTAACATGTTTTTGTAGCATTTTTCTTATAATAGAGAAACTGTATGAATCATTCAAACTGTGTTTCTGAGTATTTCCTAATTCAAATTGTGTTGGAGTGGATCAGAAAACTGGATGCTTGAAAATGCTCAGACTAATGACACAGCTACTGAAATGGATGTGCCAAGATCTCTTCTTCCCCTGCCTAAACCCTGACCTACTCGTGCTTTGGTGTGCGTAACATGAGCATTCAACATCTGTGCTGTAGCGAATTTGAATTCTGGATCAATCTGGCTCAAAACTGTAAAGCTGGATTGATTCAACATTGCTCGCCATTATTTAGTGCCATTATTGTTAGCTTGTGTCTATAAGCTTGTGAGTTGCTCTGAGCAAATAGTTCTGCCCACAATCCTGAATGTATTGTTTCTGCCACTGTGTATAAATTCTGTCTTAAAAATGACAAAGTTTTTATTTTTATTTTGGCTAAAATATTCATAATTATTGTTAAAAGATCACTAGGAAATATTTTACAAAAGAAAAACTATAGTTAGAGTGGGACTTGTTGGACATGTTCTTGTGACAACAACTTCTGCTCGGTGGAAACTATTTCCTACTAAACCACACCGTTTTTTTTTTTTTTTTTTTTTCGTTTGTTTGTTTATTTATTTGTTTTTTGGCTAAGTAATAATCTTAATCAAAAGACCCCTGGTAAAGCTTTGACAATAGATCAAAGATAATCGGAGAGGAATTTGACGGTTTGGTGTAAATACAACAAACATTTTGGTTGTTTTGCTCTTTGCTTGTTGTATATTGGTTGCACATGAACTCCAATTATATATCGAGTAACACTTAATTTCCTAACCATATTTCCTTTTTTGTCTTTTTCTTTCAGATGGGCCATTGGGACCACGCGGCCTCGTAGAAGCCACAGAGATGTGCACACAAGAGTGCCTAATCCTGGGACATTCAGACAACTGTTGGATGCCTCCTACATTAGGAACATACCAGCAGCCCAAATCTCCTGTTTCCAGCTTTGGGTCTCAGCGGGAGTGGGGTCCAAAGGACAAACTCCTCAATGGACACACGCTGTCCAGAACCTGGAAAAATGAGAGCGGACGGTCGGAGCCTTTTGGTGAAAGGAAGCAGTTTGGAAGTGGAGAGGGACACTTCACCAGCAGTGGCATATCTGATATTCCATTAGTGAGTTTGAAGTCCTGCCAGTCAGCCTCCTGCCCGGACAGCCCGAAGGACCAGCAGCTATAAAAGGGACCTTGCTTTTTTGCGGCTGCGAAGGGTTCTTGAATCTGGACACAGTTTAACAGGCAGAGCGTCTCACCTGAGCTCCACTCCTGTTCGGTTGTTTTCTTTCATGTTTCATCTTTTCAAGATTAAGTTGATGCTTCTGCAGTGTGACGGCCGCATGGGCTGTGTAGACCACGAAGTAAACGCTTCTGCTGTGCTCTTTACAGTGAACCTTATTATGGCTATAGGACACTTTCTTTTTTCTGTGACCCTCCTTGGATTTCAGTGTGAAATGACATTTTGTGCCCACTTCATGTGTGAGTCAGACATGTGGAGGAAGGACCTACAAAAACATTAAAAAAAAAAAAAAAGGTCTGGCAAATATATACAAATATTTGTGGTGTAATTGTTATTGAGTTGTCCAGAACTATATTAATCAACACAATCAAAGAAGAAGAAATTCATTTCTGAGGAAAAAAAAAAAAAAATCTATTAACACTGTTTGTGGTCACTTGTTTATTCATTGTCTATGTGTTTGTAAATAAGGCTTATTAACCACAACCATGTATCTGTTGTATCCACAGTAAATGAGACAGTCTTTGGCCGGTGATACTATAAAGAAAGGCTTGTCATCCCAATTTTGGATTCCAGGTGAACAAGGATTCATTCACTTGTTGTAACTATTTATTTGAACGACCACAAATTGATTTAAAAAATGATTTAGTCAACTTTGTCCATAATCTTTAAGAGTTTTCTTCAAGAACCCATCCGGGAGAAGCATCTTGTTTTCTCCTTAAAAGTATTTTATATGAAGGATGTCAGTGCTCAATATGTGCATTCTAAAAATTAAAAGCTTTGAAGGCTCTCCATACACTGATTTGGGAAGTGTTCGGTACAATTAAAAAGCAATATATTTGTAAATGGCTAGATGTTTTATCTAACGATTACCTTACTACTGTATAGATTTTATTCCTATATTGTGAGTTCACTGAGTACAATTTCTCAGTAGTACCTGCAATCTATCGATGTGTGTATATACATATGATTTCCACACAGATTATCCTTTTTTTCCACACGTTAAACAAAGCAGAGTAGGAAAACATTTGAATCACTGTGCCTTCATAATGTCTCTCTAGAACACTTATTTGTGCTTAATCAAATGACAACAGCATTTTTGGCCTCAACATTTTTTTGGCCACATTGTCAGATAATCAAATGCCTTATGCATTATTTGCCAAAATTACAGACCTATTTAACATGTGTGTTAAAGCGCAAAACTTCAGTTGCTGATTCTGGAAACGATGAAGCATGTGCAAAAAAAATGGGTCGCCCATGAAAAATCATCCGTCCTTCTATCGTCTGATCAGGTTGGTTTTTCCCAAAGCATGGAAGGCAAAGACACAACAGAACAGCATGCTAAAAAGATATAGATTTTAGAGTTAACTTATACATTTTTATGTATTTCTTTCTTTCTGTCTTTCTTTCTTTCTTTCTTTCTTTCTTCCTTCTTTTTGCTGGGTGGTAATTGGATCTGGCTTGCATTGGTTGCATTACAGTAACATTCAGTTTGTAAAGCACTTTCAAATTTATGTCACAGTATAAAAAAGTAAAGTAAGATGGAGTGATTTGCTTATTGCAGTATGTTTGTCAGTTGTGAGGGTGTTTGACATTACAGATACTGAAACAGTTACTCCTTGTTACTATTCTACAGGTATCCAGCTACTGCAATAAATGTTTTAATTGTGTGTTTGCTTAATGTGTGATCAGGATGGTTGCAGCAGAGCATTCCATCTTTTTATTAGTTTATTTCGCACAACTACATTCTGCATATTCCTCATATGTATTAGACAAGTCAAAAAAGGCTACAGTTAAATAAGAGTTGTGTTTTTAAACACAATTTAATTAGAGAAACAAAAAAAACTACAAGTTAAAACAACTGTAATCTACATAATAATTGTTTTCTCTATTAAATATATCATCTTATAAATAAAGAAAAGACAATCAATTTGTGCTTTTAGCACGTTTTGTTTGGAGTGAGAACAGCATGAACACATTGCTTGTAAGATCATGACATAAAAACACCTAAACAGCTGCAAGAAATCCTCAGAGACAACCAAAGGAGAGTAAATTTGTGCAACAAAAAAAAAAGGAAATGCTTTGTTAGCTCAGTGTTTAATACACTGTTTGAAAACTACCTACACAGGGAATCAATGTATGTTTTCCCATCAGAATGGAGCAGAGCAGGGAGCTTGTGGCTTGCCGTAGTAGGTCACTGCTACAATCTTTTTCCAATGTGTCTGCTCCTGATTCACAATGATTTCAATAAAGACTCACTTAGAAATGGAATTTTTAAATTCATTATCTTTGTATGTCCTCCATTATCAGAAAAACACCACAAAAACATATTAGTAGCACCAAAAACATGATTTTACTGGAGTGGGTCCTTAAGTCAAACTAAATTTAACAAAAAAAAAAAAAAAAGATAAATAAATGTTGAACTTCTATCAATATCTTACCAATAATGTTTCTGAATTTCAAATTAAATTAATAATAAATATGGATATAATGCATGTACTATGTATATATTTTACATAATAATAAAACAAAAATGTGTCACTTGAAAGACATAGGCCATAGTAACATAATTCTCTTTAATTTCATCCTTTAGGGTTCTCTCTCTCTCTCTGTAACCTCATTTGATATATTTATCATTTGTCACCCCATGGACCGGCTTATATTTTGGCTCGCCATGCTAGCTATCATCTTGAGCAAGAATAGTTTCTGAGAGGCTTCAAAGCTAATTGCCTTGGAATTTGTGAGAAGAAGTAAATTAGTGTCACGCCATGGCCAAGAAAAAAGGTTTCCCAATCGCATTTACTTTTCTATGGCAAT
>NC_050514.1:12620547-12625148 GCF_002922805.2 Oryzias melastigma
CAGCAGACGGATACAAAAACCATCCCATACTCTGAGGGCTGCATTTCAAGATAGTAAGAGTATTAATTAATACTAGACCATTCCAAAACTCACATTAAATTAATTTAAATTCCAGTTTTAACAGTTGTCAAACAGATTCCATGATCTTAGAACCCAAAACATCTTCTTCAAGTGTGCTTTGCACATTTGAAGAACAGCTTTAAAACTAATAATAATAATAAACCTTTATTCTGTCACTTTGGGAGATGAAGCCCTTTCTGTGGATTTAAGTGAAATAGAAAGTTAAATTCATTCATTTTGCTCTTCTTTTTGCTGATTGTTTTGGTCTTCTAGTTCCATAAAACCAACAATCCTTATCTTCCAGAGTCACTTGGGAAGAGACCACAGACTATTGAAAATACGACATAGTTGACTCTATTACCCCTGGTCTTCAGGTGTTTATGCCCATGACCCAGTTGGCAGACTGATGCAGACCAAGCTTCTTACTCCAAATATTGCAGTATTGTTTAGTTCTAAATTAAAACACTTTTGTAGCTCCTGTTTTTATATATTTTTAACATAAATGTGTCTAAAGTACAATGAAGCATTAGAAAAAAAAGAATAATCAACAAAAATATGAGAATAAAAGCGTAAAAAAATGAGAAAAAGCCAAAGTGATACAAGAATATAGTTGTATAATTAAGAGAAACATCCATACAACTATTAAATTAAATCAACAATTTACAAGAACAACGTAATAAATGTACACTCTATAAAGTTGTAATTACACACCAAAGATGTCCCACTTTTTGGAGAACAAGGTGATTAATTTAGCATAGACATTTTTTTTTAACAAAAACAATCAAACATTACTTGTTTCATTGATTTTGCAGAGAAATTGGATAGATGTCACACTGATTAATAAACCTTTTGAATCTGTAAATACCATTAAAAAAACAACCTTTTTCTGTAAAAATATAACTGTTTAAATCATAAATATACAATTTTATTCTCATTACATTTTGGCTTTTCTCATAATTTTATGACTTTATTCTTAAAATGTCTCACTTTTTTCCCATATTTCGATATAGTTTTTCTTAAATGGTGGCCCAAATACTCTGTCATTAAAGAGGTACTCTGACCAAGTAATTAAAATGATACAGAATGGAAGACATTTTTAAAGCAGTTATGAGTTCTTTACCTGACGTCGTCCTTTAGCATAAATATTCATAGATATAACATTTTGCTATGAGCTCTGTCTGACAGAACAGCAGGTCCTCTTCTTTGCTCAGGTGTTTCAACCAAAATTGGATAAATATAATTTTACATAACTCCAACATAATACAGCTTTGTTCTTTCCATCAAAAAAAAATAAAAAATAAATGAAACACAGAGTACTGCAACAAACACTACAGAGCTCCAGCAGCTGTGATAAGATTTATGCATTGAAGCATGAATCTGTCATTCATGGTGGCTATCAGTGAGACTGAGCATCACTCCAAGTGTTTGATGCTGGTCAACTCTCACGCCATGTCAAGTTTTTATCTTACCTAATGTTTAATGACTAATTTCCTAAATTATGTTTACTTTTAATCTGTGGGTTACAAGTCTCAAATCATTTTCCTAAAAATGTGGAGTTTATCTCAGATATCTATCTTGTTATGAATGTAGGGATGGTACGACATAACACTAAGTGGTGAATCAAACTGGAAACCAAAACATATTGTTGCATTTCTTCTAGTTTCAGTGATTTTTTTTTTATAATGGAAAAAAGCCATTTATGAGTACATAAAAAAAATCAATTTGACCATAAACCCAATATTGATAGTGTTTAGCATCAATATACTGTAGAAGGTCATTATCCCCAATCTTGATTTAAAGAAGTTACTAAGTTAAATGTTTATGTCACCAGTTGAGGAAAACACATTTCAACATTTATGAATAATCTTTTAGATTAATCTTTTAATTCTTGTATTTTTATTTTTGCACATATTTCAAAATGTGCAAGTATAAAGCCATTTCATCACTTCTTTTTGCCCCCAATCCAACCTGACATGGATGCTACTACAAGAGCTGAGAAAGAAATAACCAAAATGTGGGATCAGACATTTATTTTTTGAAGTAAATAGATAGACAAAATGGGAGTTTGAAAGCATTTTTTTCTTTTTTTTTTTTTTTTTGGTCTAAGACATCCCAATGCATTTATAAGTTAAAATGTGAAAGGAATGGGTTATATTGTTAATATTATAATTTTATGTAGTCCAAAATTTGCTGTTTAAAATAAATATTTTGAAATTTCAAGAATATATATACATACATATAATTACTGCATTCTAACTATTTATGGCATTTCATTTATTTACTTCTTTCTCCAATTTACACAGTTCAGATGACTTTCTCGGAAAAAGCCCAAATATTTTGTAGAAAACACATGCTCCTGCATGAGCAAAACAGCTGGACAATTCATTATATTTCTGTAACCAGACACAGAGGTGGCTGACCAAATGAAACATGAAGGTCAGTGGAGAGGGTGATGAGAAAACATGAAGTGTCATGCAATAACCACCACCATAACTATGACAAATTAAGACTCTGCGAGGAGAAATTGTTTCTTGGCCAGCAACTACAGTTCTGGTCTTACATGGCAAATCTAGATCTTTTGAGCTATTACATCCCCAGAAAGCACTGTGAAAATAGTATAGGTTAAAGGAAAACATTAAGGAATGGTAATAAACTCCTTCTGATGCTTATCTATGTTTGATTCCTTAGAAAAATGCATTTTGTGTACCCATACACTCATTTAAATTTATACTGATACAGGCATTAAGCCCCAAAATGATAACTGACTTGAGTAAATGTGATTAGAAGGTTGTCATATCTTGATGTATGACTGCACAAAAACCTCCAAACATCAAGAGACATGGTCAAAAATGTAAAATATATATATATATATATATATATCAAAGAATGCGTTAAACATTTATTTTGTCATAAAAAAGACCAGTGTTTCAAATATTTAAGACTCTAAATATTGTAAATGTGATGCTGTTGAGGGCCACAGTGTTCTGCAAGCCAGATATTTTTTTTTTACTTACATAAAAAATTTCACATTTTTTTTTCCTGAGCAAACATTTTTGTTACCCTGCTAAAATACATGGATTTTTTTTACACAACCATATTAATCAATAATTTATTTTTGATAACAAATATATAAAAGTTACAAAAATAATTTACCCATTTGAGACTTCATGCTTTTTTTCTAAGCCCTGGATACCAAACAATATTAAATATTTCTTTGCGCTTAGTAATTAAATTTTGGCCAATTAAAAATACACAGTTGTATAAGCTGTTGGAGTCCTCTAAATAAAAGACATTCAAATTCATAAAGTTTAAATAAAGTTTGTCTTCATGTGTCTAGATGAGTTTAGAGAAAAATAATAATAATTTGGAGTCTGTGTGTCAGTAAAGTTTAGACCGTTGTGAACAGCTTTTATTTAAACATCAATTTAGTTTTCTCTACATTTGGTTGGTTATGCACTCAAAAGTATTACATATATTACTGAAATCACATACAATCCTTAAGAAAAAATATTGACTCAGGCAACTAATATTTTCATGGTCTTTTCTTTTATAATTATAGACAATATTGAGGTTATTTTATTACACTCGTCTGTGCTCTATGTGTCCAATTTCACAACCACAGACATTATTAGGGTTCGTTTTTTTCAACAATTTCTGAATACACAAGTACAAATTGATTATTTAACTTTTGTTTCTTTGGCAAGGACTATATGCAATGTGAAGACAAACTGATATGATTGTGAAGAGATCTGAGGCAAATTTAGAAAATTTGCTTTTTTTTAAAGAATTGAGTCTTCAATTTATAGATGATGATTAAAAGCTTTTTATTAACTTCAAAAAAGTGACGATGTAGTAAAATCCATGTCAAAAAGTTTGCAAGTTCATTGTGATAACCTCAGCGCTCAATAGTTTCTAGGTAATTCTGTACAACTATGATTGTTTATTCAATTGTTTATTCTAAATTAATTGAGACTCAAAGTGCTGATGCTAATGCTGGCTCTCTGGACTGATTAGTGAACTTGAGGTTAAAAATTGCTAGAGTGACGGTAATCTACAACCTGCAGAGTTCTTCAAAGTAGAGTATAAACAGCGTGAGTTGACTTCCAGTAATGAACAGGACTTATGTGTTGCACCCAGAAATTGAACACGTTTTATAATAACCTTACTGAATTTGTAAATGCAAAGGATATATAATATTAAATATAATCACAGATTCACATGCAAATACACATACGTGTGTAGGTGTGTGTGTCTGTTTAAAGCTATGTATTCACCAGGCATGTGTAGCGTCTTCAAGAACACACTAAATATGGGTTTTTGAATGTGCTTTCATCATATGGTGTTCACCGGATTTGTCGCTACCTGATGCTTATGGACGTGATACTAATGTATACTCACAGCTGAAAGAGGCTTGGTGCCAAATGTCGAAGCAATGAAAATCTCAAAATTTCCATTGTTAAATGGACCCATTAAATAGTACCCAACTGTATCTCTTAGAATAGAATAGAATAGAAAATACTTTATTAATCCCTTTGGAGGTC
>NC_050514.1:12625229-12637539 GCF_002922805.2 Oryzias melastigma
AGTGGAACAGATTGGTTGGGGCGGAGCTGCTGTAAATATGCAGAAAGTGATGACGACATTAGAAAGCGCCAATATAACGCTTAAGCCAATGTTTCCAACGTTTGGAAGCATTCTGGTTTTTATGGTTTCAATAACACCCACAATCTTCTTTCAAACAACGTGAGAATCCAGTTATACATGATGTACCTTACTTAAAGCAATAAAAAGACGAGCTGCTGGATGACATCCTTTTGTTTTGCTTTTTTTATTACAATGATGCAATGACAGCCTAGCGGTCTACATCACGGATATGCCATGAAAACAATCCGTTCAATGAAAGCAAGGCTGAACTGAGTGGAAACGCTCACCAGAAGTAACTGGACCATACCATATCACTCCTCATTGTACCATAATGGACCGTAATGCTCAATGGAAATGAGGGTTTAGACCTGTGTTCGGTTTGAATTCTGATTATGCCGTCTTAATATAAAATTAAATAAAATATAGTTGTTTCGTTGGACACACTTTCTTCAGAGTGGCAGTAGTTCATTTGAAATTTGCCTCTAAGCTGTGGATGGGACTGTTGACACAGAGTAAGCTTATCCTTGCTTCAGGCCATCCATTTGTTTACACTCTCCTGCTAGCTTATAACCTCCAAGAACCCCAATCTAATTAAAAAAAGGGAGCAGTTGTATTTTCAATAGAAATAAATGGTGTTTGTCATTTTAAACAAGTTTTATTTTCATTTTATTTTCTTGTCTACCTTCTGGTTAAGTTTAGCAGTAATATAAACAACATAAAATGCATAAAAAGATTCTTGTTTATGATCATTTAACTAGGCACAAGGGTTCCCTGTACACTGCACCCTGAGGAGCATGTGATTTGTCAGGACATATAGACAGTATGCTTGGCCCTTCACCCTGTGCTTCTCAAAGCTAATGGTGGTGCTCTGATCTCATGCCTGTCCTCCACATGGTCGGACCACGAACCATAGAACTGATTATTCATACTCGAATTTTCGGGAGCAGATTGCCAATATCCGAACACCAAGATAATCATTTGAGCCCTAAAAGCTATCCAGCCGAACAGGTTTTGAGCCAGATTCCAGCTCAAACAAGGAAAACATAAATGTGCGTGGATCTTATTATCTGCAAGTGGATGCATTAGAATGGAGCGGAGCAGAGACATTGTGTTTTGGTGTAATAGCGTCTACGCCATAACTATATATTTTCTCAACAGTGTTTTTTTGTCTGCTACTAATTCAAAATGATTTGAGAAAAATTCAATTCAGAAATACAGTTTTAATCTTTTTTTCTTTATTTATGTCCTGGATTATCAGAAAAAAAAAAAAATGCTACAAGATCATGTTGAAAACACCAAAAATATGATTTTCATCAGAGTGGGTCTGTAAGTGTTGAGAGAATACTGGAGAAAAAACATACTATCTTCAGCAGAACTCAGGGAGGTGGGCAATGTAAAAAAACATGTCAAGATGATATCAGGAGTGGACAGATAAAGCTTATAAAAAAGTCATCAGTACAGTGGACTAAAGTCCAATTATATCATGCATTCTGTCAAGTTGGCACAACAAAAGTTGGGGCTGCAAGCTTCTGAATCATGGGTTTATTTCTCACACATGTGAATTTTGTCCTATTTTTAGTTGAAAAATTGCATGCACAGGCTGATATTTGATGGTGTTGTTACTCTCCCATGGTTGCAATTACCTAATTTTAAGGCATTGTGAGGACCAGGCTGTTATTGATGCTGTTTGTGCCCTGTTATGTGAAAACCTGAGAATAACTGAAAGCGGGTGTACTTTATTTCACATCACTATGGCAACGTTTTGCCAAACATATGTCCATCAGTGGGTTTAGGTAACAGTAAAAGTGAGATTGCCCAATCTGTGAACAGTCGGATCTCTTTGAATCTTATTCTGGTATCTAAAAAAAACCTGTTAACAGTGCGTTTATTGGAACATAAGATTCATGCCTCTGCTTTCTTCCATCTATTGATGTTAGCATTATTACATCCTTTGCTACATTGAGTGGAAGTAAGATTAAAGTCAGGCAGCTCATAAAACAATTGATAGAATGCCTTGACCAGATCATCAAGAGTTAACACTTTAGTGAGGATCAATGAGCACTCCACCTGTGAGACAGCCATTCCCTGGACCCAAAGGCCATTTAGAGAGCGATCTGATGGCTTCAGTCAGTCTTGGCCCTTCTAGAAATTTGATCCATATGGGCACAACAGACACATCTGTATAGATTGCTCCCGCAAGCCAATCAAGGAACAAACACTCTGCCAATATTCCCTCCAGATGAGGCCTGAGCTCTCAACAGAGGGCTAAGATGAAAGACAGAAAGTGGAGGGGGATTGTTGATTAACCTCTCTAGTCTGTAGTAAATCTGTGCACACAAGAGAAACCCAGGCACCAGCAGGACTCGCCCATGTTAACCACGGCAATCTAAAAAGAAGTCTTGTTGGGAACAGTTGTTTTTAAACAGTGTGTGGAATAGGTTGTGGACCAGTTTGTTTCTTAGCTGTTATTGCTTTCCTCTAATGACCAAGACCTCACTTTCAGAAGGCTATTTCTCTGTGGTGAAGAACTAACACTTGCTGTGATTACTGCTTTCTGACCAAAAAAAGAAAAGCTAAAAACTACTGACATGTCTCAACAACTACCTTATATATCTATAGAAAAAAGAAAAAAAGAATCCTTTCTCACCCTCTGTGGGTGGTTTCTCACCCTAAGCTTGGGTCCTTTAGAGGCCTGAGAACTTGAGGGTCCAGTGCAGTATATTTGGTGTTCCTAGCAATGCACTTTTCTGGACGGAAAAGTGTGCGTTTGCAATATTAGAGTTAGATATGGATACATAAATAGCAGAGATGCAACTAAAAACTTTCTATATGATTTAGTCCAAACCTCAATGTTTGGGTCTTGGTTTCCATCGCTTTAAAGGGGCCCTATCATGAAATTTCTACTTTTTGAGGTTTTAAATGCATTTTACTGTACATTCCTCGATGAAGAACCCAAGAAAGCAGTATTTTTATCCGTTCATGCATTTAAGAGTAATCCTGTAAAAACCTGCACTGTCTGCAGCAGCCCCTCCCATACCCACAAAAACAAGTGGTTGGAAACATGCTGACGTAAGTACGATGCCAACTGCTCCCTTCAGGAAGAATCTGCTCTGACAACAACATCCCCAGTCTAACACAACCCTCAATTTCTCCACGGAGCTGGCAGTGATCAGCAAAAAAACTTTCATTTTAGATGCAGAATACCGTATATCTTACAGTTGTGTCCTGTCTTAAAGAAATTCCAGCTCAAACAGGTGTTTGTCACTTTAGATGCGGGGTTCCTTTAAGACCCCCCCATCCCCTGGTCCGCGTTTGTTGTTCTGTGAACCAGTGTAGCGATGGCCAGGGCTACTAAAGGCAGATATATGGTGTGTGCATCCATCTTTGAAGAAGTTTGGATTATTTTCGTGGGAAAAATGCAGACACGTCTTTCTCTGGGATGACGTCATGAAATGAACGTCAGCAGCCACATGCAGCGGCAGGCGGAGCTTCAGGAATCGAGTCGTTTTACTTCCAGGTAAGAAAAAAAATTCACAAAATATAACTAATATTTCATAAATAATTTGTTTTTTACTGTCCCAAAGGTAATATATGATCATATATATATATATATATATATATATATATGGATAAATTTCACTCTGAAAGGCTTAAGAAAATCATGGTATGACCCCTTTAAACAATAATTTGTGTATTACAAAACTACAAAAACAAAATTCAGATAAATCTTTTATTTATTCATGTGTTTGCTAATAAACTAGTAACAATGAAGAAATTCTTCACCTTTTGACACTTTCAACATAAAATACTGGTGTTCAATAGAGATGTAACGACTTGGATTTGGTTCATAGGTGTAATGTACAGTTCAGTTTAAACAGAGAATTGTGGTATTTCTAATAAATAATTAAAATGGGAAACAATACTTCTAGTTTATAATATATTGAAAGTCATTCATACTGCTGCCTTTTGACAGAAAAAAATGGAATTAGCTTTTATTTTGCCACCTTTGTAAAATTATTTTATTTCATCTGAGGACTTTTCAACACCTGAACAGAGATAAGCGTTTTCTATTAAAAATCTAATACAAAAGACAGTGGTTCAGAATTACAAGAAATAAGGGATTTTGGAATTCATTTGCTGGTAATTGGACAAGGAGTTTTCAGGGACTTCTTTTGCGACTTTTAAAATTGGAGGAGACTGATAAATTAAGATGTGTTAGAAGGAAGACAAAACTGTTAAGTTAGCAGGTGATCTCAGAGAAATGGATCTTTCAGTCCAAACTTACATAAATAATTTTGCTGACCTGTAATGTGTGCTGCATGTTTCTTGATTTTAATATTCTCACACGTCTCTGAAATGAGCAAAATAATTAGTTTATAACATGTCATGAGAATGTATAAAAACCAAAAAAAAAATAATAATTAGGAAATAATTAGCAAAACTAAAAAATCCAAAAACTGCATGAATGTAAGGAAAGATAAAAATTGTGAGAGTGTGAGGTTCATTGTGTGAAAAACCTGGACTGAGATGGAGAGCAGCAGTAATTATATGATATTCTTAAAGTTAAAAATAACTCAAACCACAAAACAATCCATTCCAACATTACTGTTCATCTGTCTCAAATGTATAAATTACTTATGCAAAACAAAATGTTTTTGTTTACACATTGAATTGAATAGAGCAGGTATGGGAGGTTCCGGTTGGTGCTTTTGAAGAGTAATTGACTGTGACCTCCTATTTGTGTGGAGTGTTTCTATGACAAGCGCGGGTGTCTTTTATGGAACATGCTCAGTGGGGCTTGCAAGTAAAAAAAAAACGCTCAAACGTGTCTGCAGACAGCAATCATTCTCTAGCTACTTTCAATCAAGAAGATGTGAAATAAAATAAAAGATAAACTAATTAAAAAAGATGGCTAAACTGTTGTTGGTTTTCAGAAATAAAAAAAAAAAAAAAACTCAGAGGCATTCTCAAAGCTAAGCATTGATCTACCATAATTTAGCTGTAATAGTATGCTACTTGCTACCAGGTACTCAAAACAAACAGGATTACAAAGTTAAAAGGGTGGAAAAAGTGTGTCTTTAATTTTGTATTTTTGGGCAGCAGTGGTAATGAATAATTCATTAGTACTTACTTGTCCTCCATTTATCCTATCTTAATACCTAATCTGAGGAAAAATAATCTCTGAGGAGAACCAATGAGCACGAGCATCAGCATCATCATGTGCTATAACAGGACAGAAGGGGCTTTTCCTGACCTTGTGCTTCGCTTGTAATCTGCTTTGTGGAAATTACACTGACTTTATGAATATATTGTAATTAGGCATACGTATTCCAACAGGCAGTTAGATATAGTTTCTCTGTAATCTCTCATTTATATGCAAAGAAGCACTAGTTAAAGAGCTTAGACTTTCTTTTGCCTTACTGACTGCCTTTTCCTATAATCAACTTACTCTTTTATTTTGCCTTTCTTTAGCCGTGGCCCTCTTATTATTTAATAGTAACAGAGAGGAAGTGTTGAATTTTTGTTCTAAAGTTAAATTTGTACATACTTAGGGATAAAAACTGACATTTTTTAAGTAAATTAAGGCAGAATATAAAAAAAAAACTATTCTAATGCACAGCTTATTAAATATTGAAATTGTATATACTTGCTAGCACCAATGAGCACATTGTTTTTAAAAGGCAGCTTGTGAAGAACATGAGTAAACAGTAGGATTTTAAAGGACTAGTAATGGGCTGGGACAAAGCTAAAATAAGTATCCAGATATATTCCATATGTTCTAATGTATCAAAAATAACAAATAATTACCGTTGACAAACGCAGGTTTTTGTAAAATTTGACAAAATCAACGACAAATCACACTCGCATTTCGCCCTGCTTCAGAAACGGCTCGATTTGGGTCACGTGACGCGTTGACGTCATATAGGTAAGACAGCACCAGCGGCAGAATGCAGGCGGACCCAGGGTGTCTGCAGATGCATGTATGTGTGTGTGCTGCGGCAAAGTTGAATTCTATAAACATCGGTGTTATGGTCCGACGGAGTATTAGGGCCACCCAAAAAAAAATGTATTGTTTAACATCAATTTCTTATTGGAGGATTTTGTTTTTAAACCCCTAAACTTAAGAATTTGTTTAGACACGTCACTGGCAGTGACCTCCACTGAGACAGAGAGACTTAACACTGATGAAAGAAAAAGAAAACTTCTACAAGCAGGTTATTCATGTGTTTCTTCAGAAGGAGCTGCTACAAACATCATAAGTAAAAGCAAGTAAATAGTAACAATCTTGGAGTTCATATGTCTGTAAATCTGATTGATGACGTCAGTGCCTCACCAGCCGTGAACCCCACTGCACGTCGCTGGTTCACATGCACTAGTAAATGATTCAATTGTTATTTTTAAATATAAGTAAATATATTTTGCTGTTTTGCATATGGAACATGACACAATAAAACAATTAACTATTAGGATTGTCTAAAAAGGTTCAGTAGATTGCTTGAAAGGGAGTGGGAGGAATCAAACTTATGTAATACCACCCCTCCTTTGATATGATATGAATCGAATTGTTGTCAAAACAAATAGTCACACACCTAAAAATTAAGCTTAAAGTGGTGTTTCTAAATATTTCTTTAGTTAAATAATGCATTGGAAAAAGCTTGTAGATGTGATGCAGAACGTACAACAGCGAGCCACAAGCTCCCCGTTCTACTCCATTCTGATGCATCCACTTGCTGACAAAAAGATTTATGTACATCTTCATTTTCCTATCTGAGATGGCATCTGCTTCAAACTGTATGGCTGTATAGCTCCAATAAAGCTAAACCGTCTTGATGTATCTGTAATTCTAGGTTGGGGTCGTGAGGGACTGTAAACTAGCGGGAGGGCGTTTAAACAGATGGATAATTGGAACTTACTCAGCACCGGTAGTTCCACCTAGAGCTCAGAGGCAAATTTTTGATGAACTCCTGGCACTCTGCAGAAACTATGTCCTAGAAAATGACATGTTTTTCGATTTTGGTGAAAATGACCACTGGAAACACATTTAAAACAGATAAATACATGACTGAGGTGAGACTTTAAGACTAGACTATGAAACATGACCTTAAGGCTCCACAGACAGTGTGCAGGAGGTACTTCTGGAGATGGAAACATTTGATCCTCCTTACAGATGTCATTGTAAAGTTTCTCCTAACAACCATCCTTATACAAAATACATTGTCATGCATGTTCACCCGTTTAACAAAAAAAAAATAATGCAGTAATGCCAAGGTTTTCAGGTTGACTCAAAATCTTGTATATCTCAAGGATAAAAGAAAATTATAAAGAACTGTTCAAATTCCAACTTTTCTGTGTCAGAGTTTGAGTCTGCAGGCAACTTTCTGTATGAATCTTTTTATATCTTTCTAGAAACCTTAGAGAGAAGAGAACTGATTATTCCCTGGCGTGTTCATTGATTTGCACCAAACCTTTGAAGAGTTCGCCACTAACCTGTCTGGGGGAGGGCAGGCGGAGACCTCAGCCAGCTGGTTTTGCAGATCTTATCAAATTTCTGCCTACCAGCTCCCACAGCTTTTCCTGCAAGCACAATTAGTCTTTGTGGAGATCCAATCGATTTACCATAGCAACTTGAGCACTAAAAATTAAATATTTAATACTATGGTTTTTAAACCTTTTGTCAACATGGACAACTGAGAAAAGGGCCCTGTAGTATTAGGTGCTGTTTACACTGGTGAGCTCGCACGTTTTTAGTCAGCTCTATGCTAAAAAGCTCCATCAAATTAGCATTTTAAACTCTAAGTCGTGTTTTGTACTATTTCTGAAAAATGATAACGAGTAGTGGGTTCAGACACTCCCATTAGCCTTATATACTCAAGGGTAATCCCCTGTCAGCATACAGTTTTCGCATGCATGTCTGTGTTGAAAATAGTTTCTAGATAAAGGCCTATCAGTGACAGGATGAGCAACATCGCGTTAGCTCTGCCAGAGTCCCCTGGATAACAAAAGAGATATTTAAAAGGCTGCAAATAGCAACATATTAATTATTCAAATGGGAAATACAGGGACTTTTACGCAGTCACACTGACAAAGACGAGTTTGTGGAGTTTAATGAATGTCTTGGAGATCCTAAGGGGGAGGGAAAAAATGGTTGCAGTTGTTGATCTTAAAATAAACTCATGCACTCATTCAGTCCAGCCAAATCCTAGTCTGGGGTCTAGAGATCAAAATAAATTCAATTTAGATGTAGTTAAAAAAAGACAAAAGTAAAAGTACTGTTTTCATTTATTTATTTATTTATTTTAGAATTATTTTTGTGTTTTGTGCATTCTCTATCTAAAGAAACAGTATGAGAGGTCTTTCAATAACATTTTCAGAGAAGAAGAAGCTATGATGCACCTACTTTTTTTAAACTCTAATACTCAATAATCGATAAAGAAACAAGCTCAAAAGCTTCAACTCAACCACGGCGAATAAACAAAGCACTCACGTAGCTCAGGCACAGCTTGAAAAGACATAAGCAAGAGGGGAAAAAAGGATAACTAGGCAAGGAGGTTAGAAGTTTAAGAGTATTGATTTAAAACCTAATTTCTGAAAACTTCAGCTAGGCAGACACTTTTTAGTTCAAGGTCAGAGCTGGAATGCTGTGGAGGTGAGATGCAAGGGTGGTAGAAGATCCTTCAAATGATAACACATGGTCTAATTATTGTAGTCTAATTCTCCCAAGGTCCTCCTTGTCTTGCCCCAGTCAACTGACATAGATTTGGAAAATGAAATATAAAGCAATGCACGCTGATGAAGCTTTAACAAAGTTATCTGACAAGGAACGGCAGCAGTTACGATTATCATTATTGTTATTTGCATTCACGTTTGACTGAACATGCTCAGGTAAATCCAGGCTTGAAAGCATGGATGCAGTTTCCTGGTGGATGAGACTTTGTGGTCTATCAAGGTTTTGTTTTTTTCACTCTAAAATCTGGTGGCAGTTGTTTAAATGAAGCCTCAATTCCTTTTTTTTGCACTGCTTACTTGTTCAAAGCCCTTTTTGGTAAACCTTTTGGGAGGAAGAACCAAAATTTCATCAAACATTCCATGAAAGACAGAGATAATATTAGTAACATAATAATAACATGAATAATACATTTACCAGAGTGCCATGAGCTTCTAGCTGTCTCGTCAGCTTGGATTAATCACAGAATCAGCTCTGAAAAACACACAAAGAAAAACAAACAAACAAATTACTTGAAGATAGAAGGGCTGAGACGGGGGAGCAGCATCAAGAGCTGGTTTCTGAAACATCCCTTTCATCCAAAATAGTCAGTTCTACTCAGTTCAGCCACTTCACACAACCCAATAGAGGTTTTGGGCTAATCATTTGCTATTGGGGAATGTATCCCATTCTCTAAGGAGGAGGCTGAAATCTCTCAGCACCAGAGGGAGTCCCTAAAAGGCGTTGAAAAAGGCTGTGGGGAATGTGGTAAAATTACTATTGGCCCATTTCAAACAGGCCTTGTGAGGCTGTGCGAGTTGGAAAAGCTAAAACTCACACTTTAACCACACAGTATGCACACTGTGCTCCGTCATTTTACTTCTTACATGTAAATGATTTGGTTTTAAATTGTAAATGTGTGTTTCAAACACACTTTTTTCATTGTTAAATTTAATTTGCTCAGTCATTGTCTGACCTACGTTGCGTTTATGCTTGCGGTTAGGGTTGGGGGTTAGGGTTAATTGGAATTGGGCACATAATAGATCTTCCACTTTTTTTCTGGCACATTTTCTCATGGTCAATTTGCAAAACTAACATAAAAATGTTTTTTTTCTGGCAAGGATTACCAAGGTTAAAGAATAACATTCATTGTTAAAGTCACTGAATCAAATTTACAAGATATAAGCTAAACATTTTAAATTCTAAAGATGTGACAAAAAATATTTCTAAGGCTTTAGTCGTTTACTCAACAAAACTATGTATCCAACTGCTTAAATGCAGTGTTCAATGAATAGTGTGTAGCACAACAAACATTTATAGTGTCAATGTTAAATAATCAAAAAGGAAAATGTGTTTTTTTAGTTTTTTTATTTTACCTTGCCTATTTTATTTTATGAATTTATTTATAATAGATTAAAACAAGGTAAATTTTCTTTGACGTACCACTTCAATCATCTTTTGATCTGTTGTGAACGTATCCCTGGAGTCACTTACGTCTGATTATGCCATTCTAGGGGGAAAAAAAACAAAAACTGCAGTTCTCAGAAATGTTGAAATAGGCACGGACTAAGCTTGCACTTATTTCCCATCATTCTTTTGTCTACACCAGGGATAGGCAACTAGGCGTTGAGGGCCTCAGTGTATGAATCCAGATATCCAAGCCCCACTCATGACTGATTACCTGGTTCAGGTGTGTCCAGCCAATTGGAGCATCCAACCCCAACCTAATATTAGCAGTGCAACAAAATGGCGAGCAATACTGGAGTTATCCAGCCTTACAGTTTTGAGCCAAACAACAGCCAGGATGAGGAAAACAAAAACGTACATGGATCTGTTTGTTTGCAAGTGGATGCATCAGAATGGAGCAGAGCAGGGAGCTTTTGTTGTTTCTAAGTGACAACTATAACATTTTTCAAACTACTTTCTTTTACGTCTGCTCCTGATTCACTTCAATTTTAATAAAGAAATACTCAGAAATACAATTTTAAGCTTAACGTCTTTCTTTATGTCCTCCATCATGAGAAAAATACCACAAAACATGTTTAACCACTAAAAACACAATTTTCATTGAAGTGGGTCTTTAAAGGCTTCAGAACATCTGCTATCATACTTGACCTCAAATCAGAAAAAAAAATCCTTGGCTCAGAGGATGAAGAGTATGTAAAAGAGGACTGTCTCTTTGCATTTAGCAGTGCATGTAAAAACCATCCGCACAAAGGTGTGTATGATGTGTGACTCCCCAGATTCTAACAATTTTATCACTTATTTTGTCAAACTGTACTTTTTTATTAGCAATTGAATAAGTTGTGTTATTAGGTTCAGGAGAACCTAAATCATGTTGGCATGGAGCTCTAAATGCAGATGCAATTAGTGACTTCAATAACTGATAATGACCTGGATATGCTGGTAATGCTTTGATTCAAATCTTCTCTGCATTGGAGTTCAAATGTTTAACTTTTGCTCAACATCTACTTTAAATGACTATAGATAAACAGTTGATTTTCCCAACAGTAATCAGAGCACTTCACATAAGTTCTGAATAATTGTTTCATAAAACATAAATAGGCTTTTTAGTGTATAAACACACCCTTGTGTGTGTGTAAACAATGGTGTCCAAGACAAATCAGGAAATGATGTAATTTCTTCTGATTGTACTTCAAGGTATTTTCAAAAAGGCCTTGTGTTTTTAGGAAGCAATAGTAGCACCAGTTTTGTCAGACATAGAAGCTTAATAAACACAGATAGTCCATCCAGTGAGTAAGGTGGTGCTCCGTGATACACCTGCAACGAACTGAAGAGGAACATTGGTTTTCCCAAAATCTTTTGATTACCTCAACAATGTGCATAGCAACACTATACTATGTCACTGTGGTGCTCCTCCTACATTTCCCTCTTAGAAAAGTCAGATCAGCCACGGTCAGTTGGTACTCATAAAGGCTAGATTGTGCCTAATAGGGGGGTAAATTCGATGTATGCCACATTGGACAACAAGGATATATAGTGAACTCAGTTAATGCCTCATGTTTTTAACACTCTTCTATCCTAATACCTGCTGAATCACAACAGCATGGTAGGTGTTGTCTTTAATAAACAAAAGATATGTCCCGACACGGATGATTTATGCCCATAAGCAGCAGGACTTGGACTTCAAATGTCAGTACACATTATATGTGTTATCATAAGGTCAGGTTACTGTTAAATCTCATGTTACTGGTAACTCTGTTATCTATGCTCTTTAATATGCTTCTCCAAAAGTTTTGAGATAGCTATTAGAGACTAAAGTAATGCTGTAACTGTGACCTTGCACCCCTGTAAAGAAAGTTTACAATAAACAAAGCTATAATTATACAACGTTACACTGACATTATTATATCACTGTCAAATAGACAAGTCATTTGATTTCTGGCAAATAAAAACACTAAGTATCTTGCATTCATTATATAAGACACCAATGTGGATGACATAGCCAGCCTGTTTTCATAAATTGACTTTAGTTCCTGTGTTTTGATTTTAATTTGATTTTGACTGAAGTGAAAGTTAAAAAAA
>NC_050514.1:12637700-12646978 GCF_002922805.2 Oryzias melastigma
TTTCATAATTGACTTTAGTTCCTGTGTGTTGATTTTAATTTGATTTTGACTGAAGTGAAAGTTAAAAAAAAACTGGCAGCTACATTTTTGCCTTTTTACATGAAATTAGATTTTTCTTGCATTGTTTATAGACTTCATCCAATCAGAATACTTACAAGTCTAACTGATAGTATCAAATTGTCATTGTTTTTTTTTTGTGTGTTTGTTTTGTTTTGTTTTCCTGTGGAGATAGACTCAAAAGTTAAAAAGCTACACTTCCTATACATTTTAGATATATTTTTTCCCTGTTATTCAATAATTCCGTCTATACTTAGAGAGTTTTGTTATATTTCTCTGTCATTCACAGATGTCATGCCATCATTATCTGCACTATTACATAATAATAAAAGTGTTTTATGTGTCTTCTGTTCCACTGTAACGAAGCAAAAGAATGTTGCACCTTATGAACACAGTTTGGTTCATATCGGCAGTTTTTTTTTTTTTTTCTTAATTCAAGTTTAGTCTTCCAAAAGACATTCTTGAATATGAAATGTTAACAGTGAGTTTTCACTACATTTTTATTTTAATGGATTAATTGCCATAAAAACTACTTTAGCTTCTCTCCTGGTGGAAAGTTTAACTGGCATAATTCCTCTTTATAAAGGAGTTGACTGTAATAACATCTTCCCCACTTTTCTTATAAAAATATGATATATACGCCACATTTATGTTTTGTTGTTGTTTTAATGCTGCCATAGCATTTTTTGTGTCTCCCTAAAGCTCATTGATTTGCCTGTGTGTATGGACGGTGCTACACAAATAAAACTGTCTTGGTTTCTTGGCTTTAGACACAAGTAAATGTAGGTCTGCCAATGTAGCAGCCTCTCACTGTGCTGAGGAGGCTTTCTCACTAATATTCAGTAGGACCAAACATACACATCTACTCATAGAACAGAAGTTAGAAGACTCATTAGGATCAGGGAATGCTTATTGGATTGTTTCTCTGCAAAACCATGCAAATATGGACAATTTATCATACTAGACTGATTCCTCCACTATGTGCTACATCAGCTGGGACTCCTGGTGCATTGCGGCAGGACATGCCTACCAATGGAATGAAAGTTTTGCCGTTTAACACAGATGATGAAAGGCAGTTTCCATGGTTAGATGTTGACTGAAATGTGCCAGAGTCTTGTCATTCATTTAGCTAGTCTTTGGTGGTTTAACTATTTTTTTTCCATTAACAGCTGTTTAAGTTTATATTATTATGTGTTCAATTAACAAAACTTAAATAAAGGTGTCTTGAACTTGTTTCATGTGATCAATAACAAAGAAAATCAATTACTTTGGATGAATGGAAGCAATTTTAGATGTGCATACAAGTTTACAGGTAAGAAATTTGAATGCCCCTTGTATGAGTTAAAGATCATGATAGGAAAAAAATAAAACGAGAAAAACATGTACTCTTTTTAAATATGTTTTTTATAACTTCAATGTTGGAGAAAAAGTCAAACTTGTGGAGATTATGTTTTCAACGCATTACCAAAGCTTTGCTAAAAGCCGATGCGCAACCCGTAGATGACATGTACTTATAGCACTTCTATCTCCTTCTCAAGACCTACAGTACTTATAAAAATCACACCGCAATTCATCCATTCGCACACTTGTAAACAGTAGTTAGTGAAAAGTACTAACCAGACCACCAGACTAAAGTAGTGCATGGCGTCTTGCCCAAAGACACTTCCACACTATGAAGAGCAGGAATCAAATCTGCGATTCTCTGATCCTACCACCTCATTGGTCAAACATTAGCGTGGTTTTGGCAAGCAAAGTTCTGTTTGTGTATGTGTGTGGGGCGTAGTCTGAATACAACAGAGGGGGAGAATGATATGATCCAACGTGGTTTGTTGATTGTCTGCATCCATGTCTATAGGGAATGCTTCAAAGTGGATGCTGATCTTTGGCTTGATAGCCAGATCAGAGTAATTTGAAATCTTTTTTTTTTCTTTTCCATCTCAGAGTGTTTGTAAAAGTTAAGCCCATCATTTGAAAGCAGCATTCTCAAACAATTATCAATGCCCTTGTCACCACTTGGTGGGATCTTTGTAATGCTCCCTGTATTGACATTATCCAGCTGTCTATCTCATAACTGCACATCCCATGTGTGTTGTTTAACTTGCACACACATGTATGGGCTCATGGAATCGTATCTATTCATGGGGCTTCCTGTACAGTTTAAACAGATTTTTTTTTTTTTAGCTTTTGATGGCTGTTCATTGCTTTTGAGCAAAGCTTTTGTTGAATTTCTGTATCTGTATGTTGTCTTACAGCTCCTTTGATCAGTTGACTGGCTGCTCCTGAGTGTACTTAAACCTAAATCAAGCTCACAGGGGAAGAAGCTTTGATGATAGAGACCCCAAAACTAAGATCTGCTACTGCACACTGGGTAGAGCTTGACCTTAATGGTAGTTAATCTGTGTTTAACACGTGCCTGGTATACACTTTTTTAAACACAACTTTCAGCTTTATTTCTGTATTTTATTTAGGCCTATGTATAGACCATGTTTAAAAATGTTGTCCCATTTTTTTTTCTTTTTCTTTAAGGTGTTTTAGTCAACAATATTATTTTATAGGTGCTTTATACTGTAGACCAGGGTCCCCAAACTTTTTTCTTGTGAGTGTGACATAACTGGTTTCTTCCCTAATGTAGGACCGGGGTTGGTTTTTAGGCTAGCAGAAAAAGTGTAACAATCACAATCTAAACGTAAACATTTATGTTTTTCCATAAAGTCACACATTGTCAAATTTTAAATTCATGTCTATGATCTTAATATGCCCTTCAAATACAGGGTTGTGTCAGGAAGGGCATCTGGAGTAAAAATCTCTGTCAAATCACTGATGTAAAACAATGGGTGCTATTTCGCTGTGGTGAAAGGTGAAGAAGATTTCTGCAACTTTAACAGAAAAATAATACTAAAACATTTTAAAAATCAAACCAATAAATAGTCTATCCTCTCCCGTAATAGTTCTGACTGCAGAAAGGTGGGATAAAAAGTTAAGTTTTATGTGGGTCTCCATCAGCCAGATTGAGAGACAAAATGGAAAAAAAACAAAAAAAACTAGATTTAGCCACTTGATAATCAAGTATAGTATTATCTTAGGCTGCAAAATAGTCTAAAATGGAAACAACATCAAAAATTGGTGATAAGCAGAATGAAAATACCGTAGTAAATGCTACTAAAATGGGTTCACCTTTTAATATTTTTTTTTTATTTTAAGTTTACCTGCCTTCTTGTTTTTGCTGTTGAATCAGTACTAAGCCAATTTAGGATATGGATTTTACATTGCTTTTTTTTTACTAGTTTTGACAATAATTTCATTTTGTTTAAAAAAAAAATCAAATGTAGGATATTAGTCATGGACTTTTTGAATATTGACTACATTTAATATCATTACTTATATGTTAAATCTATCTTTTTGTTGCAGCTTGGATGTATAATTTTGCAGTGTTTATTTAACCTTTTGGTCAAAAGCAGCACACTTAATGGAATGTGTGTCCATTCCAGGAAGCCATAATAAGTTCCATTTATTGTTGCTGTGGAGATTCATCAGCAACTAGTCAGAAAGAAACCTGTGGATTTATTTTCTTAGGTACACATTCAAACTCAAAACCCCCGTTGTGTAATGTTATTGCAGAATTAAAATAGACAGGAATATATATGTCGACCTTCAAAATTTTAGCTCTTCCAATACAATTAACAAATGCGAGGACTCACTATTGTCTGTTTAATGAAAATATAACAAAGTATAAATACTTCATGAACACACTGTCATTGTGTACCAGAAATAAATATACGGTGTATATATTAGATATATAAACTTAATCTTGAACATAAAACCTGTATGTTTATCGGCTTTTAACATACATGAATTGGTAGACGTTTTTTTCAAATCTCAGTACTGTATGGTTTGACACTTAAAACAAAACTCCAGGATTTAATATATTGTTAGTCGCTTAATGTTGCCTAGCTTGACCTGTGACCCATGACACAAATGGAAAAAAGTCATTTTACACACAAAACCAACAGCTTAGTAGTAAAAACGTTGCTAATAATAGAAGACCGACTTTTTTATGGTGTGAAAATGAACTCAGACATAGAAAGTAGACCTGAATGAAAGTCCTTTGTAAGCTTCTAAATTTCCCAGCTACATTGGTCTGCAAAGCATGCTTGCATCATTTGCATATAGGCTTTTGTGCATAATATGTCGCTCCTTGGGTATAAGCTTCGAATGCAAAGTACTTCCATCCCTAACTCACACTATCCTTTGTAGCAACTGTAAGTCATATACAGACTTTGATTTGAAAAGACACTGAATCAGTTCTGTTGACTATGGCTTAGATTGTTTGAAAAGCATTTCCATATACTAATCTTGAAGCCCAGCAGTAATATAAAAGGACATAGGTTAGTTGGATCATTATTCTTGCTGAAACAGAAAAGTGTGATGCAAAATAATGAAGCGTCTCCAGCAGAAGTGCTTAAGGAACATGACACCTCTCCTTACAGTGTTGGTATTGAATTAAATCCTCTGAGTGGATACAAATATTCAAAAGCAGATGGTCTGACACTAATCTGGATTTCATGTTAATGCCTCAAGTCACTAAGCAATGTATACAACAAAGAAAATTCATGACAAGTTGAAGAATATTTGCAAGTCTCTGCACGGATTCAGCAGCTCTTTTCTTCTCCGTTTCTCTATTTTGTTCTGGCTCACTCCATTTCTCTACCTTCATTATTTTTCCTCTGAAAATCAGCTCCCACTGTCCTGAAAAACGCGTTACCCTGAGGAGAAAGATAATTATTAACAATTAATATTCATAATGATGTCTACGTCCCTAGATAGCCTTCACAGAGTCTCAGTCAAATGGATTTAGAATTCAATTTTTACTTTACATAATCCAATCAGAATGCATATGTGTCCTGGAACACGTCAGTCCTGTATTTTTTAACACTAACCCATATATTTTTTAAAGCCCAGCTTTCATTGCATGTACATGTGTTGTTTGCCGAATGTCTCCCTTATTGTTTTACTATGTAGGAATAGTGTAATATAAATAAAAAATGATTTGATTTTGCAAATTAGTGCAAAAAAAAATCAGTGTTTGAAATCAATAAAATTATGATAAACAAGGTAAACGGCTAACCACTAAATCTACACAGACAATGATTGAAGAATTATTTCTTTTCTGTAACACTGTTACTGATCTGGCCCTTAAAAAGAAACCATATGGCTTTGGAACAAAAAATAGTGAATTTGGACACCAAATTTTATATTTTACGTATTATTAGTATGACTGCTGTGTTTTCTAAGTTACATCGGAGTATAAGTTGGAGAAACCCAAAAAAACAAACAAAAAAAAAACAAAAAAACATATAAGTAGCTCTTGTACTTCAGCTGGATGCTGAGTTCATATCGAATATTATTCATGCGTTTCAGATTTGGTCCGCTTGCTGTATCTTTGACATTCATCAAATCTGATGCTCAACGTTATTCCAAAAACGTGTTAATAAACTAGAGGCTCCCGTTACTTGTGGGAGAAGCTACCATCAAGTTTTTGTCTCATCTCTACATGGAAGCCTTGACTGTTTATCTCACTCTCAATGCATGGAAAACACAAATGATGTTGAGGAATGTTTATTATTTTGAAGAGTTCTACAAAAGCATTGGGGGCATTGTGGGAAATACCACCTATAGGGCGACCAGGAAAAAGACAAATATATGACCCAATTTATTATGCCTGTTTAAATAAATTCTCAAAAAAGTTTTTCCTGAATATAAGTCACACCCCAAGCCAAACTGTGTAATGTAAAACAAAATGCAGCTTATAATCCACAAAATACGACCCTTATTTTTTTCTAATTCTCTTTTTTTCTGCCAGTGAAAATTTTGCAATAAAAACAAATTACTGCATTAGTTAAAGGCTAAATCTACAATATTACAATTTAGAAAAAAATGGTTGCTTTGTAGAACCAATAACTTAATGTTTAACCTGAACTCATATTTTCTATTTCTCTGTTTGTAATAAGGTGACAGTATGTTGTTTTAAATTATGAACTTGTAATAAATTAAATAGCAAAGAGTATTGGTATTGCCATTTATTCTACAAATTATTTTTGCTGAAACATCCTTAATCATGCTATTTAGCTTTTTTTAATACCTTAAACCATTTTTTTCTGTTTAAAAACATTCTTTGCCTGATACATGTTTTACACTTTCAAAGTTGAATAGTTCTCTTTTTATTCTTGCTTGAATTTTTGCATTCTTGCCGACCCCCACCTCACATTACTTGCTGGAGATGATTAGACAGGAGAGGGCAAAGTTTGAATATTCAGCATGCCTCTGCTGTGTTTTGCATCAAACTTTTATCAAGACATAATTGTGATAAATGATGCATGTAATCAAGAACTAAATAATGCTAGAATATGCAGCCTCCAAAGTTAAACTGTGACCAGCATGTCTGTGTCCTTCGTCCCCAGTGGATAGGTACCATCTGGTTGCAGCCACTTCCACTGACCTGAGTGCCAGACTCCTTAGTGTGCAAGGTAGCTCGACATCAAACGGTCAAGCCCTTGCACACCTGACCACATGGATGCAACTTTGTCTGCAATATTAGGGGACGGATTAGAAATTCACAATAGTCACATCTAAAAAGTCAGACTGAATGTCTTGGTTTTGGTTTAAACTGTGACTTTGTTAAATTAATTTTCTTCACCTGTACGTACAGGTTGGATTTTTGAATTTTGCCATGAGTACCCCACACATGAGTTTGCAAACACCAAAGCTCATTTACTTTGTTTATTTTTCCTCAGTGCATTTAGGACAATGTTTTAAAGTAATAATTCGTAAATGTTATGTCTTGTTACATTTTGGAGGTCTTCTTGACATTATGTTTAGGAGCATCGATGATTTGGTTTAACTCCTTAAAGTCCCACTCCAATCATCTTTTGCTTCCCGTCATTCTTCTGTTTACACCCCCTCTCACTGACTTACAGCCCTTTAGAACCCAAACCTAGCAATCAGGTACAGCAGAAATATCGAGCAACATTGAAGCTATCCAGCCGTAGAGCTCTGAGGCAGATTACAGCTTGGAGGAAGAAATCAAAGACGTACATGTCTGCAAATGGATGCATCGGAATGGAGCAGAGCAAGGTACTTGTTGCCTGCAGTGGGGCAAAAGCAATATAAATACAGTTAAGTCTCAAATACAAAGGGGTTTATACAAATTGGGACCTTGTGCATCAGAAGGTTCATAACCCCCTATTATAACAGTAAAATCTGTCCAACACAAGAGGCCTATAGCTCATATCTGTTTGCTTAGCTGTTGGACAGGACAAGTTAAAAAATAAAGAACCACAAAGGACCTCGTCTGGAGCAGCAAAGGATAGTGATCTATAAGCTGATCGTAACGATGGAGTAAATACATCATCAGTTTAGAGAGAAAGTTCATGTTTTACCGCTAGTTTTTGTCCAAATGATAATGCAAAAGTTTGTTTTGAAAAAGTCTGCGCATTGATATCGAACATTTGGGCTATGTGACCGGAACCTCTTTTAAAATATGTATGCACACCCATTAGCAAATCAGAATCGAGTATGCACCCGGACCAGGTAAAAGTACATCTTAAAGTTACTCAAAGTGCCAAAACACAATGCTTGCTTCTTATGACTTTATGTCAGTCCCTTAGAGGTTTTTTTTGTTTGTTTGTTTGTTTGTTTTGTAATACTACAGACATAAAAGTCCTTAGAGTTGTGCTTCTCTTGCTGTTGTTGTGTTTTGTGCTCACAAAATACACTCTTTTAACACTTTAAACAGTTAAAAATTTCAGACAATAAAAGGGAAGAACCAGTTTTCTTTCTGGCCTGTTTTTGTTCAAAAGTAACTATTGTCATATAAAATGTACCTCATAAAATGCTGTGGTTAATTGTGATTAATTAGCAATCCAGAAGTGTGACTAATCGGATTTCTTTTTAATCGACTGACAGCACTAGTTAAAATAGAAAGTAAGTTAAACTAAATGTAATTTCTTTAGTTTGTTTTCAGTTACAGGTTTGTTTTTTTTTCTCTATTTGAAACAGCTCTCTGCCTGAACTCCATGTTGTCCTGTCCATGGTGCAACCCTGCAGGATATTTTGTCAGAAAAAAAAAAAAGTAAAATTTAAATATATCTAATTTTTTACTTTTCATAGACTGCCATTCAAAAAGTAAAGAGGACTAGTACACATTGATGTGTTGTTGTGAGCAATAAAGATTAATCTCTCAAAGTCACCGAAGGACAGATGTGTCATTCCAGAGTGATATCTAGCCTTTGTACACAGTGTGGCTTTTCTAATCTATCTGCACAGTGGCCAACATTAATGAGGCTCTATAGGGCAAAGAGATCAGCCAAGAAAGCCATATCAATCAAGCACTCTACACAAGCTTGTTGTTACTTGAAATCCTTTAGCAAATCTGTTTGTTTAATTTTCTCTCTCCGAAAGCCAAGTTCAAACTACTCGATTTTCAGTTTCATCGGGTCATTGAACTGTGGGCTCGACTCTGATGTGGAGCCAAATTGTCCGCAGCGTGAAAATCTCACAGTGTGCATCTGTCTTGAGGTTACTCCGGCATAAACGATTACCCCTTTCCTCAAAGACTTAAAATGTCTGTCACATTTTGACACTATTTTGTACAATCGCAGCATATTTAATTTGTTTATTTGTTAGAAGACTTGGGCAACAATTTTCCTGAAAGTGCATGTCAAGAAGAGGTGAGACATTTTTGAAGAGCACAAGGTTGTTTGTGTTTTTGTCACTGTGTTAGCCCTGTGATGGACTGGTGACCCATGCAGGATGCACTGGGGTTTTTTCTCCCTGTGGCAGCTTCTGTCTGCTCCAGCCTCCGTGTGACCTTGGAGAGGATGAGACTGATATGATAAATAAATGAAACCCTGAGATCTACAATGTAAAAAGCGAAACGTTGGATCAATAAACCAAAGCTCTGTAATTTGTTACATTTAAAAATATTATTGTTTATCAAATTAAAATTTTAAGTTAAGTGAACCATCAACTCAAATTTTTCATTTGATAAAATTAATAATTTTAAATGTAACAAATTACGGAACTTTTTTAATTTGGTCCAATGTTTCACTTTTTTCAGTATATATGCAATAAAAAAAGGAAACAATAATGTAACTGTATTTTTTTTTAAGCTGATGTAATTTTATGACAGTTTTCCAGGTTTTTATGTTTTTGTAAACATTTTT
>NC_050514.1:12646992-12647153 GCF_002922805.2 Oryzias melastigma
GTAAATTTACGACTTTTAATCTCGTAAATTTACGAGAAAAAAGCCGTAACTGCTAAATTACGAGAATAAAGTTGTATATTTATGACTTTAAAAGTCATAGGCTTATATTTACGACGTTTAATCTCGTAAATTTACGAGAAAAAATCTCGTAAATTTACGAG
>NC_050514.1:12647337-12651372 GCF_002922805.2 Oryzias melastigma
TTTCAATGTTGGTCTAAAGTTTTCTGTATTTTCAGGATAAAAGGGCCCATTTGATTAAAGGGATTTAAGAGGACTATTTTCCAACTTATGTCCTTATTTATTAAGCACTGAACTATAAAACACATTGAGCGAAACAAAAAGATCAGTCAGTCAGACTTTATTAACTGCATTCACAGTAATTCTAAAACTTGCTTGTGACATGCTACATATAAGCCACATTAGAGTATTCACAATAGCTTTAACAACAAAACTTGTTTGCAACACATAAAAAAAACAGATTGATGCCGCTTAAACAATCATAACCCTGACAATACTAACTCCCAACCATGTTAGAAACATGTAAAAAAAAAAAATCCCCATCTTTGCTGACTTTCTTTTTTGTTTTATTTCCTGACAGAGAAATAGCTATTGCTACATCAGTAACAACTTGAACAACTCCTTTCTTTGTACTGCTCTGTCTTTTCTGTGTACACAAAACAAAACCAAGCATGCAATAAAAATAACAAGGGTGCTTGCAAAAGCATACTACAATTACTACATTTACAAAATTTAAATCTACAAAAGGCACGTTTGTTTGATTAAGAATATAAAGAACAGGAAGATCATATAGTATGCATCATGTTTTCATAAGTTAGCAAAGCAAAAACACCCACGCCTATGTTCCAGCTTCAAACACAAATGCTGTATACAACAAACCACCGTGCCCTTTGACTCATGGCATAAAAGAAATTGGCTGTTAAACCGTCATACTAGAAAGGTTCTATTATGTGTCTGTACATCCAAATTATTCTACAGTTTACTTTATGTTCTGAAAGACCAGAAATAACTGTAAAATGCATTATGTATTCCAGGATTGCAGCTGATTCAGGCGCTTTGCCAAGTGGAGACCATATTTTCTTTAGTGATCTTTGATTCTTATAGATAAGACTGCTGGCTGTTATCCCTGCATTCAGATTCACTGTTATGGGGAAGTGGTTAAAAAAATGCTCCACTAGATCAAAATTGGTGCAGTACCTGAACGAAGGCTAAATGTTTTCCTTTGTGTGGTGAGGCAGCTTCTTTGTTATTCAATATGGATCCTCGCTGCAGCTTGACATTAAAGTCATTTGGACTTGGCATATGTGTTAAGGACTAATTAGTGAGGAAAACACTGTCAAGATGCCATATGGTGGGAAAGACATACCAGCTTGCCGAGGTCTGGTGCCACCCAGTACACTTAAGACATTTATATGCTGCAAAGGCAGCCTGTGTCTGGTAGTATCAAGGTACACCATATGTAAATGAGGTCAAACATTATCATAATGTTGACATTTTTGTTTCACAGTCACAGAGAGAGGAGTGGGGGGAGAGAGGTGGTGAGAAGAGAGTTGATCATTGGGCTTTGAGTGAATGTCTCCATCATGTCAAGTTTTAAAACATATTTAAAACACATTTGTATATTAGCATGAGAAGCATCGCAGTTGACATGCTCAATAATCGGAAGCGTCAAGCCACACTTTCATTTCTCAGAACTATTCTTGAGATGAGAGGGCACTGCGCTGGGTCAGATGGATCACAGGAGATTATGCTAATACTGAAAGACAGAACAGAGTCTTGTCCTCATTCAGCTGAGACAAATCCTTGTGCAATGCCATATTATATAACTATTCTTACCTCTTTGACTTCTTCAAAGATTGTGTTGTAAGAGCACTGACAGAAGTGAGAAGATAATAGGCTTCAGATCTAGAAGAAAAAAAAAAGGAAATGTAAAAATAAAGTGTTGACAACTCTTTTCTCTAAGGAGATTGTTGATGAGTCTCTGGAAACATCTAAAAGCAACAACAGTAATCTACTACTGATTCCGAAATGATATATATCCTAAATGCTTCTTATGACATATCAGGGTAATTGGGTGCGCTGTATCAATAACAGCAAAGTTGAAACAAAAAAAAAAGTCTGTTCTAAGGTCAAACTTCAATCGCTTTGCAAACACAGTTCATCAAATACAATAACTTTTGGTTAATACACTTCTATTAAATGTTGATTTCTCTATTTTGAGCGTAGATTTAATTAAAAGTATAATTTTAGTACAGGTCATTAAAGCATGGCAATTCGTTTTCATTTTTTTTTCTTTTAAATTATTAATTCTCTTAAAACTAAGTGGTAAAGCTACTCTATCCGCAAAACACAGAGTTCATTTGACCCAGTGATTCAATATAAAAGTCACAGACAAAAATGTTCATTAATTTTGCTGTGTCCCTATTGTTTCCATCATTCTGTTATCATGTATAAAAGTCAAATCAAAAAAACGAAATGGTGCATTTTTTATTTTTTTTTTGATTTATTGCCTTGTCAGTGGGATCACTTGAAAAAAGTATCAAATAAAAAAAGGAAAATTGTCTAATCCTACAGCTAAACAAACAGCTTGTTATGGCAGGACTTCTTTCCTATTTCTCTGGAGGAATTATTTTAAATAAGATTTTTGAATTAGGTCTGTTGAAGGGCTCAGTGGGGATCGAACTATCAAGGTAAGTGGACACATTTTCACGTTAACAAAAAGATCTACAAACACTGGTTTAAATTCAATTTCTGAGAAATTTCATTTCATGGCCTTCGACTCCTATCTCCTTGACCTTCAAAGTGAGGAGATATTACCGTTTTAGTTTGCCAATCAAACTTTTTTTGTACAATTGGTCCGTAAGAAAGAAAAAATAAGAGCTCAACATGGAGAAGCATGTGGCTGAGGGCTGTGCTAATGACATGGGCGGGGATCCCCTGCTGGTTTGAACTACTGAGATGACTGGAGACATGAGAGAGGACCAGCAGGCCTTTTAAGTTTTGAAGGGAGACTTGATGCAGCTGCTTGCTGTGGGCAATTGTATCATCTTCCAATCTCAGCTACTCTGCAATTCCTCGTTCACATTCAGAGGACGAAGGGCACATGCATATCTACAAGTAGTACTTCATTCGCCTCTGGAAATATAAATACCATTTTATTTCTTGTCTAGCTCAACTTTCATAACCCAAGAATCTAAATTCTACAGGGACTGCTTATAATGAGAGAAAAATCCCTAGATGGGGAGTTTGTGCAATAAGAACTGTATTGTATTTTGTATAATCAGACTATTTTTCATGAAAGTATTAAAAAAAAAATTCAAACTAAATTACCTTTGTAAAATAAAATATTTCTCTTAGCTGAAAGAGCATGAGAAATTTCAAGCGTTGCTTCAAAATCATTCAGCAAAAAAAGTTTCAAAGGTTAGGTCTTGCCTGACTAAAATATGAATATTGCAATGAAGTATTTCATACTTGAAAGTGATGTTCATGCATGTCTGAGTTGTTGGTGTGAATGCATGCCCCAGACAGCATTTCACAACATCCTCATTATTTTTCTTACTGTTTGTTTTTTGTAGCAAGGTTCATCTTCACCTTTCAGCTTCAAAGGTTTCCATTAAAAGCCATACTATACAGCATTTATAATATACATATGGTATATTTAATATACATTTTCAGTATTTTTTGACATGTGAGCACAATAATTTAAGTACATTACAAAAAAGGGGGGGGCATGATTATATTAAGTTGAATTCCACTGACTTCCGGACTGAATCTCATGAAAACTAAGGGTAGATTTATTCCGGAAAAATCTGTGATCCGAAGAGATTTCACTTAATTTGGTCCGGCTCGAGTCCTGAACCTTTGACTTGGTCTGTATTCAGACTGCCATCAATTGGATTTTTCTGTTTCAAACCAGTGCTTGAAAACAAAACTCTGCTTTGGTGTAAGTCTAAATACACCAAACCAATTAGACTTAATAGTTGCAACTTATGGAAATGTTTCTGTTCTACCTATTCTGAATTTTTTTAAACCTTTGCAATTTCATTCTTAAGTTTTGAGCCTTTGAATTTTCTTTCTGATTTTTTATTGAACGCTTGATTTTTGATGGGCCAGAAATTTAATGAAAAAATTGAATGGAAAAAAAATGACGGAAAGAAACTCGATGGAAAAAATAATTGAAATTTTTTTGAAAACAAAATGTTGAAAAGGAAATTCAAA
>NC_050514.1:12651589-12657700 GCF_002922805.2 Oryzias melastigma
TCGCGTTGATTTTGTAGCAAAAAGCCAAAGAAAGAGGACACAGGTCCAGGTTTTAAAACCAAAATGTATGTACTTTTAAAATAAAACGTTATAAATGTCATAAATTGCTTAAGGTGATGTCCCCACGTGATGACGTACATTAAAACCGTGGATACCACTATCTTTCATTTTTGCCATGGATGATGAAAATTAAATTTTGGAAGTACAAAAACAGCTTCATTTATGTCACAAAACATGTATTTTACATGGACTCAGTGAGGACGGCCACGATCGAAGAGAGCGGGACTATCTACTTGACTTGGGGGTGGCAGGACAAACCACAAGCCATGGCAGGGAGCATAGACTAGAGAAACAACAGAGACAAAGTAAGATTCCTATACCAATGCAAAGAGAGACCTCACCCGATGGACCAGTGTAAATTAGGCTCTCAGTTATGTTTTAGTTCTGCCATACTTCCAAGTTTCTTTGTGCTGTTGGTTATTATATCTAAGCTCTTTCCTTCTTTTTTTTTATTTCAAATGATCAAAATTTTACCAACCTGCCTGCAATGCATAAGAAAATAAACTTTACTACACAAAATCGATACATTTATTGCCTGTTTTCAGAAGCAAGTTCACAGTATACTGTTTTTCAGATTGTATAAAGTTTTTAAGACTTAAAACAAGGTGTGGAATAAATATTTAAAAATGTTTTATGCTTTTTTTTTGCACAAACTGGGATATGATATTTTACTTGACAGGCAACAATCAAATTCTGAACTCTGAGTCTGTCTTATAGGTTATCTTTCAAAGCTTGTTGGGTTTACCTTTCTAAACTATTTTGGAGAGGAATGGGTTAGGTGTCATGTCTGGGCAAAGTAGTGATAATCAGCAGGCTACAAAAAAGGCTTTTAACTGGCTCTATGGAGCTCAGTGGGTGATGTTCATGCCTTTCTATGGTCAACACCTTCAAAGTAACCTTCTTAGATAAAGTCTTAGGGTTTTTACCAGCTTAGTTCAAGTACAAAAGCAGAAATAAATTAAATTTATTGAAGAGGGAAACAGGAATTCTCAAAACCTGCTTATTTGTTGTTTAACTCCTTAGATGTTTCAAAGGTAAAAATAAAAAAATAAAAAAAAGCTAATTCATTCATCACATGTGTAAGGAAAGGTGCATGCAATATGGAGCAGTTATTGTCTCTCATAAATAAACAGATTGGTAAAATATTTATTCTGTGCTGTGTTCTGTGTCTTTGACAAATTCATTTTGAATTCATCTATTTTTAACATCATATTGCATGGTACGCGTGGCCTCGAGAAAAACATTTCAAGGTGTTGTTTTTTTTTTCTATTTTCCTATTGGAATAAAAAATGGACCTGGAGCTTAAAAAAGATATATCCACATTTGCTTGATAAAATACAGAAATTTGACTTTTTTACTTTGTTAGTAGAACACACCGAATGAAAATATTAAGCTACAGAGGGGGAATTAATTTCTCGTAAAAAGGTTGAATTGAACTTAGAAGGGGCGGCACAGTGGCGCAGTGGTTGGCACCTTCACTTCACAGTATGAAGGCCCTGGTTCAAATCCCAGCAGGACCCCTATGGGGGAAATGTCCCTCTTCTCCTTGTGTATTTACGGGTTTCCTCCAGGTAGTCTACTCCAGCTTATTCCCATAGTCCAAAAATATGCATCATTGTAGGGATGGGTCTTTGGAGTGAAGCTCCTTTCTTTTTTGTCTCTGCCAGGGCACCTGTTTGTGCAATTGACATATATACTGCTTTTACAGTCAATGGTTTGCATCAAGGGCAGGGCAGTGTGGGGGTGCACTGAGCACGGGGTGGTTGTTACATCGGCACATTTACCGGCTGTATATATTCACTAGACATCTCAACCCAAAAACTTCAGTTTTTGATGAGGAGGTCTTAACTATGCGTCAATATGTGATGACTTGGGAATGAAAATCTGTTGATTTGGAAAGATGTTGGCATTATTTTTTTAATACTGAAGTGCTTTGAACTGCTTTGTGTCATGCCTACAGTCAAGCACGATGTTGGTAGAGTCATGGTCTGGGGCTGCATAAGTGCTGCTGGCATTGGGGAGCTACAGTTTATTGAGGGAAACATGAATGCCAACATGAACTGAGGCATACTGAAGCACAGCGTGGTTCCTTACTCTAGAAACTGACCCCCAGGGCAGAATTACAGCATGATGAGGACCCCAAGCACACCTCCAAGATGAGCACTGTCTTGCTAAAGAGACTGAGGGTAAAGGTGATGGTTTGGCCAACCATGTCTCTAGATCTAAACCCAATTGAACATCTTTGGGGGGGTCCTACAACAGAAGGTGGAGGAGCATAAGGTACCAAATATACGCCAGCTCTGTAATGTCATCATGGAGGAGTGGAATTGGACTCCAGTGGCAACCTGTTAAGTTCTGGTGAACTCCATGCCAATGAGACTCAATGGCAGTGCTGGAAAATAATAGTGGACACACAAAATATTGACATGAAGGATTTTAAGAGTTTTCTTTTTTTGTTGCCAGGGCTTTAGCTATAAATGTCTGTATGAGTAATTTTTAAGGAACAAATAAATTGACACTGCTAAACAAGATGGACATTGTCTACTTTTCATTGCATCAAAAATTCCTATTGGCAGGGTTCTCACATGAAAAGATGTAAACAAAAATCTGCAGAAATGTAAGGGAACTCTTCAGGACGGAAATCACGACAAGCACTCTTTGCTCAGAACTTTTACTCAACTTGAGCAGGTGAGTACAGATTGTGCTTTTCACAGTACAGATGTTTCTGCTCGGGCTCTAGCTCGGGCACAGAACAGCAGCGATATCTGTCCATGCCATGAGCGCGAGCACCTTCTGATATTTTTCTCCACCTCCACAAACCTAGTCTCATCTCCAAGTATCGCGATATTACAATTAACCAACAATAAAAGGACAACAGGGGGTTATTTGCATCACAGTAACTACTTTACAATATCAACACAAAAACATAAAGTAAAGAAGATGAGTGACTCTGGGAAAAAACTATCTGGCCCAAACAGACTCATTCAGATCTAAATGTCCTTCCCATCGAGACAGGTGGGTTATACCGATTGTTGATCCGATCAAGATTCATGTCAACAATCTATTCCGATCGCGTGTCATTACTGCCCTGGATTTTACGTCATGCTTAGAGGGCGTGGCAGTCTTTGGAGTGCAAACAGGACTGATCGGCTGCTCTCTGCGAGTGAACTGTTTCTCTGAGCAGAGTAGCTGGATTCATAGCTTTCATGTCTGTGAGCAGGGGGGACGGAGGGTGGGGTGTGCTTGTTATGGCTTGATCTTCGGGCTGCAGTCCGTCTGGGCTCTGCGCAAGACCCCCACCGAATTCGGGAAAACCTTGCTTCCCGGGAGAACTGTCTCTTCGAGCAGCTTCAGGACATGTGATCTCGCGGAGGTTGTTTTTTGAATGCGGAAATGCAACTCCGCACTCCGAACAGTCCTGAAAAACTTTACAAAAAAATCCAGTCAGAATAAAGGCTGATGTTATTCTCACATATCTACGTGCAGCCATTATTAATAATAATGAAAGCACGTCCACGGTATCATCTCGCTCTATACAGCATCTTTGTTTATAACAGAGCTCGCTATTTCTTCTTCTACGACTATTTCTGGCATTTTAGACAGTTCTTTGCACGTCAAAATCATTTATTCAAATCAACCATGTGGCACATGGAAGGGTTTGTTACAATTAGATAAAGTTTTTCAGGGCCCATATGCACAGTTCTATCCTAATCCGATCTTTGATCCGATCGAGAACATTTTGCTCATGTAAACGCAGTTATTACTGACAGAAGAAACCGGATCAGCTCATCAAAGTTGACACACTTTTAAATGCTAAACTTTACTGTGAATAAAAGTGTTTTTCTGTTTTGTTCTACTTTGTTTTACACATATTCATTTGTATTTTGTGTTGTGGTTGCAGAGCTTTCTTTTGCTTTGCTTTGTTTTAAAAAAAAAAAAGAAAAAGTAAAATTGTATTTACCGGTAGTTAAAAGTTGAATTGTAAATAGCAGGGTATTTTTTTTTTGTTTTGTTTTTTATTTATGTTTATCATATATTTGGAACATTTCATGTACCTATTATCATTTTATCTATTAATACCATACACATCTCATTGACTTGAATAAAAGCAACATTTTCTCATGATGTATTCATTTTGGACAATACTTTTATATAGTTGTTAATAAATTAAATAAAGCAACCAAACAACCTTAAGATGTCAGGATTCTGTGCTTAGGTTTTGTCATGTTCTATTTTCCCTGTCAGAAAACAGAATCAAGAAGCTCTGCGGAGTCTCAGGTTTTTCTAGCGGTCTCAGCCCTGCTATGGTAAATATTGTATGAATCATACACGAAAAAAATATTGGCGGCTGATTTGATCACGGAAATGCGAATTCGGCTCATTTGCAGTCAATGAGAAGATTTCTCCGGCAACTGAGCTAGGCACCCTAGCCGGGCCAGATGAGGGTTTTGGTCATGTGTAGCTTGACTGTTGTGACTTAAAAACGGCTTATTAATTCAAACCGAGCATTTCTGTGACAGTTTGACAGTGATTTAAAAGTATAAATACTTAGAAATACAAAAACGAAATGATACCTTATTACATTTGTTTTCTTTTGTAAGCAAAATTACACACATACATGCTAAAAACTCAAAAATCAGAGTCTTTAATTGGTGACTCTAAATTGTCCCTAGGTGTGGTTTTGTGGCCTTCTAACAGACTGGTAAACTGTCCAGAGTGTACCCTGTCTTTGCCCAGCAGTAGTCAGATTAGCCTCTCAACCCCATGACTACAAAGGAATAAGTGCATGGTCTAGAAGCCCATGGTTTGACCTAGATAACAAAAAACAACAAAACTCTCATACAAGATCACTGAAACCTTTTTAGTTAAATTAACATTTTAGATTTTATTTTAAATAGATTACTATATTGGAAAAAATAGTAAAGCTGATTAAAGTCAACGTTCGCTGTCTTTTTCATTAAAAAGTGCAACAAAATATGTACTGTATAGTCAAGGTCCTACAAGCACACACTTTTACTTGCATGATATTTTACTAGCAGCAGTGTTGGTGAAGGAAATTTAAGCCATTTAGATTGTGTGCCTGTGTGTGAACTGCTTGTGTATCTTTCCTCCAATGAAGAGCAAATAGATCAAATGAGTGACTGTGCAATTACAGACTATCATCCAGACATGGGAATCCCCATTCTTACAATGCCAAACCTTGAATTTATTCGACAGCACATTGTCTGTCCTAATTTGATCTAAGTCATCTTGACTTGTTATGATTCATTTGAGTTGTAATGCCTCCTATTAACACATGAATATTAAAATGCTCATAATTTGAAAGATAGCTAAAAGAGGCCTGAAAATAGCAGAGGCGAGATCATTTATATGAAGAAAGCTAGACATTACAGAGACAAATGCAGGAGCAGACTAATTGAGGCAATGCAATTCGTCAATTACAGATAATTTATTTTCCAAGGCACCGCAGCTGTCATCCCTTGATTCAAATATAGTTCTTTATGATAAATTCAATCAAATGGTACTTTGTGGTTAAACACCAGATATAATGTTCTCATGAAAAATTAAAAAGACAAGAAATTTGTCATTTAAACATTAATCTATGTGACCAAATACGGATATGCGGGTAAGTTACACCACTAGTGATTAACGATACTTTACAGAGAAGCCTTACAAAGAAGATGCTATTAACCCAGTGGTAACATCATGTACTTATTTTCTCTGTTTTTTATTTTGGGAAACCTATTAAACAGGAAACAAAAAAATAGGGTTTGAAAAAAAAAAAATGTATTTTCTTTCATTAATTTATTTATCTGTCACTGGATGTTTTGGGAAAACTTTGTACAAAAATGAATATATTGTGAATTTGTTTCACTTTTTTTCATTCATTTATCTTCTTGTCCGCTTCTTCCCTTTCGGGGTCGCGGGGATGCTGGAGCCTAACCCGGCTACTGAAGGGCGAAGGCCGGGTTTACCCTGGACAGGTCGCCAGTCTGTCGCAGGGCCTCAATCACACATACATACATAGACGCTCACATCCAGGCAAGTTAG
>NC_050514.1:12657999-12663350 GCF_002922805.2 Oryzias melastigma
TTTTCCCTTTCGGGGTCGCGGGGATGCTGGAGCCTAACCCGGCTACTGAAGGGCGAAGGCCGGGTTTACCCTGGACAGGTTGCCAGTCTGTCACAGGGCCTCAATCACACATACATTCATAGACGCTCACATCCAGACCTAGGGGCAAGTTAGAGTCACCAATTAACCTGTGACGCTTGTTTTTGGACTGTGGGAGGAAGCCGGAGTCCCCGGTGAAAACCCACGCATGCACGGGGAGAACATGCAAGCTCCACACAGAAAGCTCCCAGTTAATGTTCTTCAGATCCCCCAGCCGGGATTGGAACCAGGGCCTTCTTGCTGTGAGGCAAGAGTGCTAACCACTGCTCCACCGTGCAGCTCTGTTTTTTTTTTTTTTTTTTTTTTTGACTTTGCAAAACATTAATGTAAAGTTTCTCTTGTACAAAAAATATTTGTTTACTTTTTTAGTCAGTGATTTTAGTAGCTTTTAGGTTTTTGATATTTATTTATCTTTAGAGTTCTGAATATATTTATTTGTTCTACCATTTTTTGCAGTAGAAAAGAGCTTCCAAAACATTTTTTTTAAATCAAAATTAAAAATTAAGCAAAACGCAATCATAAACAACATAACCAGGCCTCAAGATGAAGTTTGTGCACTTGCTGCTCCAGCACTCAAGTTAGGTACAGCCTCATTTTTCAACACCACAATTTTAAAAAGTCACTTTTTCTACTTATGTTGTGGTTCATTTGCTGCTGCTGAAAAAAAGAAAGGGATCAGTCAGGCAAGACATTTATTGTGGCCTTAAACGTGCTGTTTTTTTTTTTACAATTTTAACTTAAAACTTATTTGAAGCAGTCACACATGCACTATTACCAGCTAACGCCTTCTCATGGGCTTTTACAATAAACAAAGTGCATGACACTATGGGTTTTACTGTCTTTGAACAGGGAAACAGGCCAATTGACTCTCTTTAACATTCATACATCAGAGGCCATTTTAAGGTTACACTTTAAGTACCACCTCTATGCAACTCCATGCCACTGCAAAACCGCAGTAAAAGTGTGTCCAGTCCAACCCATTTACTTTCAGATCAAGCAAGAACATTTTTAACAAAAAGTTGTAATTGCTTCTTTTAATTTGTCCTCATCATTGGAGGGTACATTCACTCTGTTTATTGGATGCAGCTAGCTCCTCACCTCCCTCTGACCGCAGCACTTGCTAATGGAGGCTACACATACAGGATTATCTGGACCCCGGCCAATCAGAGGTGGGCTAACATTTTTTATCTCTGATTGGTTTAGACCACAATATGAACTTATTGTGAGTCTGTTGTTAAACGACTGGAACACCTTTTTTTTTTTTTTTAAACCTTGTCCTGTCCAACAGCTGAGCAAACAGATAAGAGCTGAAGACCTCATGTGCTGGACATATTTTACTGTTAGAAAAGGGGGCTAATGAATCTTCTGACACACAAGGTCCATGTTTGTATAAACCCGTTTTGTGATTTAGGCTAAATTTTTTCATATTGATTATATTTGTGGAAAAGAATAAGAGAGAAGAATTAAAAGGGATGTTATAGAGGGGCCAGCAGGACCGCCACAGGGGCCCCCAATGCTAGAGAGCAGGGAGACACAGGGGCACAAAGAGAGCTGGCTCCACCCCAGCCAGAGAATTATCCCCCCTGCCGCACCAGGACCCCCAGCAAGGTGCACCTCCTCTGAAGAAGCCCAGCCCCCCGATCAGCGGCCCACCACTACCTAGGAGTTCTGAGCATCGACTCCACCCCAACCCCAGGCACATGCCAGGGTCCCCCAAGAGAGACCCGCCCAATGCTTCAGGCAACCAACCGTCCGCCCAGGCCCAGGAGACAGCATGACACGGCAGAGGCCCACGCTTGAGGGCAAGGACCAAAACCTGCACCACAGGGACAAGGACACCCCCAGCCTCGGATGTGATGTGACCCCCAGCTCATGGTCTTGCCAGAGATCCCTCTCTCTGTATGGAGAGAGGGCTGCCGGGCCCAGGAAGCCAAAACCCAAGGGACACAGCTGCTGTTGCCAAGAGCCTGGGTCCCCAGAGGGATACTTTCAGTTTCTAAAATGCTTTGTAATTATGTCTTCTTTCATACCTTCGAATAGTTGAATCCAATGGCAACACTTGAGATTTTTTTTGGTCACACCATTGAGAAAATTTGGTCACATGTGCAACCAAATTGGTTGCACTATAGAGCCCTTCCAAAACAACCCTCATGAGTTAAAAAAAAATGTAAAAAGAAACAAAAAAAATTATCTGGGAGCTAACAAACTGATTTATGTATTTAAAATGAATGTTGAGGATTACAAAATGTCATGAAGTATAAAAAGGTGTTAAAATAATCCTCTTATAAACAAGTTTCAGTGACTGTGCCTTGGGATTCTGACATTCATTATTTTCTGCTTCATTTTTTCAAGTAAAAAAACAAAGGCTTTAAATAAGATGATGAAAGTTTAACATATATGGTGGCAATAAAGAGAAAGTTATGTGTGTGAAGAGAAAAGGACAGTCAGGGACACGGCACAGAGCCAGAGAATCTTAATGCTCCCAGTTGTATATCAGTTTCCACACCAGTTCCCACTGGAAAACAATGATCCCACCACAAAATGGTAACAAATCTTCTCATCTGGCATTCTGTCTTAGTGACCTGTGGATCGGGTGGATCAAGGTCCTGAGGGTTTGGTGGCACAGTCAATGATCAAGGTCACACTGTAGGAAAAGAAGTGAGAAGACAGATGAATTTTAATATGGACATTGTTTTTGGTAAGCGTTGACAATGCAATTCTTTTCTGTTTTACATAAATGTGACCAGAAACACTAAATAATGATGCGTTGTTAGATGGGTGGAAAAGAATTTAGCAAAGTAAAATGCCTATATCTAAATAATTTATATTTTTCTTTCTGTCTTGATAGAGGTTTGGTCTTGTACAGGGAACATCAATCACTGAGTAAACATTAGTTCTGCAGTTTTTAGTGGTAAAAAGTTTAAATTAAAGTCTCACTACTTGTCACACATCCCCACAGAAATGTGTCGAAATGTGTTCCCAGAATTTACTCATTCCCTGGGGTAGAAGTGAGCTGCAGTCACAGCTCAGGAATCATTTGGAGGTTTAACACCCCAATTCAACCACTGATGCTGAGCGCAAGTATAACCATGTTTTAGTACTTTTTAATGTGAGTGTTGGTGCCTTTTTCAGTTCAGTGTTTTTGGCTTCTTTGTCATGCTTTATTTTCCGTTTATGTAATGTCATCTTTTCAGGTTTTGTTGCTCTATCACACCCACTTTTAGTTTTTAATAACTAAAGTTGTGTTTTTTTCACTTAGTTAACCCTTCGTCTATTAAACACCATGATTTTCAATTACTCATTGCCTCATATTCTTGTCTTTTTCCTTAATTCAATGTTTTAGGTTTCTCACTTTAGCATTTGATTTACTTTATATTTTTACAAAAAAGTTCAGAATGGGCAAAACGCACATTCTTGAAAGCAATAGTTACGTATGAAACTATAGTTCTATCAATACCGGATGACTGCCAGAGTTCCTGGTCAATCCGGTACCTTGCAATCTTGTGAGAAGTGTATGGGACTACGTGACTTTACTGCCTCACTTGGGTTATCGGGAGGTCACAGGTGACTTTGTTGTTAATAAATCGCAAACTGCTCAAGAAGGATCATTTAATGCTTTAAGCACCGCCTTTAGCGGTCAGGAGGGACGAAATACAACATGTTTGACCCATGGTGTTCACATTGGAAGAGCAAGGAACAGATTATTCTTCTGTTTTCGACTGTTTAGTAGCAGGTGTGCGCCACCTACAGTTGGAAGAGGCTGTATCCGAATTGTCGGAGTGGTGAAAATTTTTGCTCCAAGTTTTTTTTTTTTTTTGAAGCTCTTTTTCAATACATAAAAGAAGTTATATCATATGAACCTTAATTACTGATTTCTACATGATCAATTTTAAAATGGTTGGCACATCTATGAACTAAAGGGGGTATCATCACTAACTTCACTAACAAATCTGAGTCCTTGATTGGTTAAAGTTAGATCTGGTTTGACTTTTCAGTGGCTGTGCGTTTTGAAAAGAGCCCAAAAGTAGTCGTAACTTGGGTACAAATGTATGAACACAAGAATTTTGATGTAGAAGCCCGTGATGCGGGTTTACACAGACTTTTCATGGGAAATGGACGCTTGAGCGCTTATTAACGACGGCGGTTTAATCGTATTTCAGGCTACAGACACAAGTACAACTACCACCGTACAATAGGGAGGCATCAGCAGAATTTTCAAGATTTTTAGCAGCCACCTGATTATTTTGAAAATCATTGGTATGAATGGAAACAGCAGCAATCAGGTGTGCAGAATGGCCCACTTGATTTGGGGGGACGGCCGTCCGAAGGCATTTACACGTCGTCCAGTCAGGGCAGCTGCTAGCCGGCGTTCCTCCCATCTGTCGCCTGCTTTTGTAACAGCATCATCCCCGCCTGTTACTTGTCTGTGACTGTGAAATGTGTCCAGTCTAGTGACTAAAACATTTCTAGGATTTATTTCACAGAATACATTATTTAAATTTTGGACATGTTGTGAAAAAATATAATTAAAAAGCTCATTTTTATATAATTAACTTCTGCGTGAAAGCACTTGAAGTCGTAGACTTCAATGTACGGTGTCAATAACCACCATATGTTCTATCAGTTTCTTTTAACAGGACACACTGACATATTTTATGAAACCTTCTAACTTGAAAATACAATTAGTTTTAAAGATTGAACATTTAGCAAATGATTTGAATCTGAGTTAGCAGGAACATATTTTTTTCCAGGGCAAACACTCAACCAGAAGAGCTCTTAAGGGAACTCATACAAGGCCTGTTTAGAAACTCAACCCACTTGTAGCATCAACATTCTGGCCTCCTAGTTCAAATTGCAAAGAGATAAAAAATAAAAACAAAATTGAGTAAAATAAAGAACCAAAAACAAAAATCTCCAAGCGTTTGACAGACAGAACAATAATTTCCAAGTTTTTTTTTTCTTTTTTTTTAGCATCACTAAAGTAAACCAAACTAGAACTTTGCACTTTATATCTTTACAGAACAGAACTATATCAAAAGTATTAAACAAAATCTCCAACACCGTGTTAAAAGAAGCAAGTGAACTAAACTAAACATTAGATTTAAATGTGCTCTCTTTTCAGCCGAATCAAGATACTGCCAATTCCTTCACAAAATGGAAATAGAAAATCCCCATGGGAATGAGTGTTTAATAGTGTCTAGATGTGGAAAACGTGTATTAATGCTCACTTCACCAACAATTGGTAACTGGAGTCCAGGAATTCAAATTGCTAA
>NC_050514.1:12663526-12664044 GCF_002922805.2 Oryzias melastigma
CTGTGTCTTTATTACTGAAAGCCTGCAAAATTGTCAAGGAGAACTATCTAAGGCACAAAGGCTTTTCTGTAAATCCTTGAGAGCAACTGACATGTGTATGAGACTTCAACATTTTATCAGAGGCTGACATTTCCCATCGAACCGGTACAAATGGCATTTCCCAAGACAACTTGTTAACTTTTAAAGGTTGATAGATTCAATACACACCCGCCTCATAAGCAGTGGATCACGCCGAAAAACAAAGCTTTGAGATTAGCTGCTGTCAACTCCAGGGTGAGATGTGCCAGTTTGAGAAGCAAAATGTGAACACTGTTTATAAGGTGAAATGGAATATATTGATCGGGAAGCATTTATTGAAAGGAAGACCCCAATTTGGAGTTCTACACTGCACCTACTGTCATCTCTGTACAGTGACAGATCAAGAAGCACTTTGATATATATCTGCAAACAAATGGTTTTGGTTTAAAACAATGCAAACTGAAAATATGTCTAATGGGAAAAACATGTTAGGAAGCATG
>NC_050514.1:12664166-12684241 GCF_002922805.2 Oryzias melastigma
GATGACAGTGATGTCAGATCTTGAAATTATCCACTCCAGCATCCACTCCAAGGAAGACTAGACATTCGAGTGAAAGTTTTTTATATTTCTTTTTTTGGGGGGTGGGATCTTCCCTCTGTTTGGAAATTCAGCTCAAATCATCTGAGTTTAATAAAGCAATATCCCCTACTTTAAATTTAGGATTTTACTTTCCTATTGGCATGCAGGATCCTGATGTACCCTTTCATTTAGCAAAGTGGTCACAATAGTTGAAATGTGTAGTTTTATAAAATAAATATAAAAAAATATTTTTAATAAATTAGAAAGATTTCAAAGAATAGACCACAACTCTATCAATGATAATTTTCAGATGGACAAAAGTGTTGCCAATTGGTTTGTGCTGAGACATTTTTGGTCATTCATCTTGGATAAGTGTTCCATGACTGAATAGATTTCCGTGCCTGCTGAGGAGGAAGAAAGACAAATAGGCTTCGTTTGTGTCTGATCTCTTTCACAACAGGCTCAGAAACATGAAAAAGTGACCACTACCAACGAGAGGTCTATGTAAAAGTGTGTATGTGTGGAGTTTTGGACTTCCGCTTTCAAAACTTGCTACACAAGTTTTCAAGCCTGTTTTTGGGCTCTACATATGAATCGCATGGCTATTAAATGTACCTTAAAGTTAAACCAGCTAAACTTTGACCAATCTAGGACTTAAATTTGGTAGTGATGCATAGTTTGTGTCCTTTTCAAAACACATAAGTTCAAAACATTTGAAAATTGATCATGAACAAGAAAATAATAATTTGAGTTTTTGCCCAATTATTTGAGACCAAATATTTCATGTATTGGAATAGAGCTGTGAAAGAAAAAGCCTGGAGCAAGATTTGTTCTGTTTGGACATTTAGCACCAAGTCTCTTCCAAATGTAGGTACATTTGCTGGCATAGTGCTAGTTCAGTGTGGACATTGTAATGCTTAAAGCACGTTCAGAAATATTGTTTTTTTTGTTCTGTGCATTCTTCAACGAGCATCACATTCCGGGTGTGTATGTATCTCGAGTCTCCTTTTTTCTTGTTCTAACATTTTTGAAACACAGTATTACATCAATGTTCTGCCAATAACCAGTAAAGCAAAATACATCAATCATAATTTTAAAAATGAGCTTCGTTGTAAATTACAAATCCATGAAAAGAGAAATTATGTATCAATGGTGTTGGGTGTCTATATCAGCTTATGTGGAAATGTCTACCAAAAGGTTGTGTAAAAAAAGAACCGTCCCTAAACACTATGCCAAAGATAATGTGAAGGCACCAGAGCTCTGAAACAGACTTCCATTTCTTGGTCCTGTTTTGACAATCGAGATAAATGCTAGAATCTAACCTGTATTGACATTCACTGACAGTTCAGAGCAAACAGCTTTTAAAGGAAAGACCCACAAAGAACTAATAGGCATGGTTAACAGCTGCTGAGAATGGTGAGAAAGGTGTGACATCAGAGCACACAGCCCAGGGGTCAAAACTAACCATGGTGAGGTTGGGAATCTACCACATTTCAAACAAGAAATTCTCTTTCATTTCTTTGTCTTCACCAGTATCTTCCTTATTTGTGTCATACTCCCACAACAATTATCAAGCACTAAAAGCCAAATCAGAATTTTTTTTTGTTTGTTTTTTTTGTTTTTGTTTTTGATGACCAAATTGTTGAGTAGAGAGAAGAAAAAAAGTTGAGATCTTGCTCATAGTGCTGAAATGTGTTCAGTTTCCAGTTGAATGCCAATTTCTAACAATCTGTAGATTTGTATGCTTTTAGTGGTAAAACACAGAGCTAAAGTTCTAGTGTTTTTTTTCTTGAAACAGTTTTAAAGTCAAAGGAAACTTTCTTTCCAGTTGCAGTTAGTAAAAATCTTAAAAGTCTGAAAAGATTTATTGGTGAAAACCAAAAGTTTAGGTGCAAAAACAGTGTTTTGCTTTTTGCCTGAATGTTTTTCTTTTTTTAACCGAATTAAGACTAAAATATTCTCTTTCCGTGGTGTAAACTTAGCTCATTTGGTAGCAAACAGCCATCTTTTTTGAGTGCTGATCAAATAATTTTGTGAATGATTTTTTTTTGTTTTATTTTGGGACTTTGTCTTCAACAAATAAAAATAACGCCATACATAGATATGAGTTTGAAAATATCTTATATTCGCTAAAATCCAACACCATTCATACCTTTATAAAATATAGTGATAAAAGATAAATGAACATAAAAATACTTTTGTTTAGAATACGGTGTCGGGATGGATTTGAATCTGAGTTAGCTGCAGGTGTTGCAGATTGTACAACCAGATTGTAAAGAATCGGGGAAATTTGCTTATACACCCAGGTAGTGATTATGTACTGAATTTACTATTGTTTATGGCATAGCTTTTGGAAAAGATAGTTAAAGTGAAGGTTTACCTCTCCAGATAGATTAAACATTACTACAATATATCTAGAAAAAACATTCATGCTAATGACTTCTTCCTAATCGCTAACACTACAAGAGTGACCAAAAAAGCTCAACACCAAATCTCTGCAAACTCAACAAAACAAGTTTCCCTGATCAGTTTTTACTGAGGCACCACACACTACATTCCATCTCACAGATTCGCTCCCTGGTTTGGACTCAACAGCACAGAAAGCAAGCTGAGCAAAAAAAAGTTAGGGCAGCCAGCAAAATCCCCGGAGCCCAACTCCTCTGTCTGATGAAACTATAGGAGCAGCTCCGCATCCAGAGGGCTACCTCTATCATCACGGACCCACATTACCACTCCCACAACATCTTTCTCTCCTCTGCCGCCTTCCAGAAGAAACAGAAGCATCAGCTGCAAAACCAGCGGGAGGCAAAATGCCTTCCTTCGACAGGCTGTCAGATTTATGAGCAGACTGTGTCCCTCCCCCACATAACTCCAATAAACACTGATTGCTGAGTTCTGGACTAATCAAGAGTTCCAACCTGTAGATCGCTGGCATCTGTTTATTTATTTCATTCATCAAGCCAGTTTAAACTTTTTCTGTGTTTGCATGTGCACATGTGCAGTGAAGTGCACAGCTTAGATATTCCGCAGTACCACCCGCAGAGGAAAATGATTACATCTTTACTTTTATAGCAATCTCAAGAAGTAGCAAGATTTTTTTTACCTCTTTTTTAAATTCAAGTAATTATTCTTAATGAATGCAATGCAGCATTGGCATATGTTACATTTCTTTTTTTTTTTCTTATAAAACTGAAGTGTGGATCATTTTCTTTGCAGATGAAAACCAACATTCCAAGTTCTACGGTTGAGACTTTCATGAAATCTAACGTGAAGATGACAGCAAACTATTTATTCTGCTTTTTCATGCAACATTATTATTATTATTTTATTTTAAGTGTATTATATTGTTAGTTCCTCACAAAAAATGTATTTGCTTTATTGAGGCATCTCTGAGTATTCCTCTAAAACCCTACTTTTTGAGCAGCAGCCCCTCCTAATCCAAAAAAATAGTGGATCCTCACATTGTGGTGTCACAGAGTGGGGAACAGCCCCTTTCAGGAAGAGCCTCTGCTGCCAGCACCGCCCCCAGGCTAACACAAACACCCACTTTCTTCACAGAGCTAGTGGTGATCAGCAAAATAGTTTTGTTATCTGCAACATATGCACATCTGTCTTTGCAAAAGTTTGGATGTTGCTGTTTTTGTGGGCAGATCACAGACAAACTGCAGAGTCCGGTTCTGGGTTGACGTCACGAACTGGACGGCACCCACAAGAAGCGAAAGGCGGAGCCTCAGAGACTGAGTTGTAGGGAAGGATAAGGAGCTCACAATTACAACTCCTATTCCATAAAAATGTGTTCTTTAGTGTGCCAAAGGTGATATTTTATCATATTCTACTCTGAAATAGTTAAGAAAAGCAGGCATGATATAAGCCCTTTAAAAAAAGGGAAACATTTTAATAGTTTTTTCTTGAGTTGATTTAAGATTTTGTTATTCTGCTTCATAATAAATAAGCATAAGGTCAAAAAATAAATGTTAATACACAAAAATTCCTAATTAAGAATATTTTTGGTAGGTTTATTTTTGTCCAGTAATTGGTCACCAAAACAGTTCATAATTTAAGTTAATGATTCTTGAAATGTATTAGAAAAATAATGTCATATATAGATCACAATTCAATAATTGAAACCATTCTTTTTTTCATTAGTAACATCCATCACTGTCTCTTGAGCTTTCCTTTTTCTGTCTTTGTCGATGTCTGCTGGGTTTTTTTGTGTGCTTGTGTATGTGAGGGTGTGAGAAAGACAGAGACAGAGCAGGTCTTGGCTGGTTCAGCCTTGGCTTCAGTGCATGGGTGTGATGCTTGCCAGCGCTGACTCCAGTTTGTTGTTCCAAATGGGAGTAGAGCTGTATGACTGCACTGATGTCTGTTTTGATGATTTCTTTTCTGAAAACGGGAATTCAGTTTTTATTTTATTTTTTTATGCCCAGGATCTCCCTTGGCTGTTTGTCAAAGCAGCACAGCCCCATGACTCAAGGATAGGCTATGAAGTCAAATTTGGATTTCATGTTCAGCAAGTTTTGTGTTTGTCAAAGTTTAGCAAAGAACTGCAGCTAAATTCCATTATCTTTTATTTTACATCTAACGCCTGGTTCATACCAGACATGGAAGCAGTGTAAAGCAGCATGGAACAGAGACCACTTCTCAAGCGTTCTGGCAGTCAAAAAATTCAAAAAACTATAGCAAAAATTTGAGTAAATTCTGTATTTGAGATCACAGTCACGAATTGCAATACACAGTAAAACCAGCGATTTTGAGTTAAAAAAAAAAAAAAAAAAGAATTGTGCAGTTTTTGAACAACAGGTAATCTAGTTAATTACTGTATCTATAATGCGATGCTATTATGTCATGTCCCGAAATCTCTGTGGGGTGCTATGATTCACCACATTAAAGCATCAATTCAAAATCTAGCTGTAAACCACCAACGCTGCATGTTTTTTTTATTTTTTCAAGTCATAGTTCATAAAGTAGAAGCAGAGCTTGGTAGGAATCCCTCCAACTAAACAGACGCACATGACAGTCCATTACACACCAGCATTACTGTCTTTGAGAGAAACCTTTTATTATTTAATATGACTTTTTTTTTTTTGCAAAAGGCAAGACAGGTGACAAAATCTGTTCATGTTTTTTTTTTCCTTCTCTTTTTGTAGTATCTGGCTTGACTTTCTACTCCTACATGCTTATATTTAAATGTGACATGTTTAGACTTAAACACTGCATTTTAATTGAATTCATACAAATCAGACTAAGTAGTCTATACTGTTTTTTTATTTAATCGAAAGAATAGATGTATAACTAGGCACAGGATGTTTAAGTGTCCAACTAAAGAAGTGCTAAATAAAATATGATCAAGCAAATGTTCAAGAAGAAGTGTCTTTCTCTAAAAATAAAAGCACCACAAAGCCAATCAAGTCTTGTTTGTGAGTTACACATATTTAGCCTGTCATTATCATTTGTAAAAAAAAATACAAATACAACAATTGAGGATTATTTAACTGACAATTAGTAATGCATATTTTACAGTCTAAAATAAAAATGAAAATACTTGAATTTGCAGTAAAACTTTTTTTTTTAGAGCAATCCACTTTTAACTGAGTGTTGAATTTCGAATTTGCAATTTGAAATGAACGGTTTCATCAGTTTATTTATTTTCTTTTCTTTTTTTAAACAAGAAAAGTAGATATGAAAAGTAAAATGATATTTAGGACACCATGTGTACATGTATACGGCCTCTCCATAGTACTCAAAACAACTACTTTTGAAACCTTAACAACAAAAGGTAAAAACACAAGCCTTTTGTCTTTAATACTTCCAAGAAAACGTGTCCTTCAAGCAACAGCTTGTGAGGCAGAAGCCAGAGTGCAGAATCAGCCAAGACAGAGTGACCCTGGAGCCAATAAGGTTAAAGGCCCTGTTCAGGGGACCAACAATGGCAGCTGAGGGATTGAAACAACCGACCTTCTAATCAGTAACCAGGAGCTTTTACTGCTGAGCGAACACAAGGTCCATCAATGTTTCTTGGGAATATATCAAAAGATTTTAAGACACAAACAATTTATTTTACAGCTTGAAGTCATACTTTTTTGCGGACAAAGAGAACTGAACTCAAGTGATACTTGTGAGTTGAGTTGATGGGGAAGTATATTTTTGAATGCATCTATTTTGTTTTCAACACAATATCTGAGACGTAGTGGATGAACCTAAAACAGATATGTGAACTGAACATAAAATCAATATCAACCACAGAAAACATATTGCAGACTTTCTTGTGCTTTAAAATGAGACATTATCACAGAGAGAGTGTGAAAAAAACATGTTGTTTACTAAATTCAAGGACATAGAGAAAAATGAGGCTAAATTGGAAGAAACAGGCAGACGTAAAAGTCCAGTTTAAGCCTTCATTTCTTTCCATCAATGTTTTGTGCACTCTTGGCTATGACGGGTATGCTCTGCGTCACTGCTGAGTAGGCAATGGCACCCATTTGAAAGGGGGTGGACAGAGCAGAGTAAAAAGGATAGTGACAGCCTGGCAGATGTAATTGGGCCAAGAAGGACATCATGGGGGCAATTTGTTGCCAGTCAACAATTTTGCTGGGATTCACAGTTGAAGAAATGTCACTGTTTTCTTGGTTCTTTTGACCCTTTTGTCTATTGTTTGATTTTCAGTTAAAGGAATCATTTACTTTCTCAGAGACATTGCTCATTTGTTAACAGAAATTGGCATAATTGTCTTATGTCCTTGAGCAGTCCCTCAAATTTGGTGATGGAGAATGGGAAGATGGCATTATGTCTGGATTGTTTGAATGCTATATTATACAACTGCTTGCTCTGAGGCCCTGTTTCGTATCCAAGGACAACACGTTGTCAGATAAGTGTATGTGTTTCATGCATACACATGGAAAAAGCCTTCACAATCAACAGTAAATCTACTCCCCTTATCTAAAGGATTTTTTTCCTGCATGTTTACATGTCAAACAAACGCAAGCTTTGAACAATATGCAATTGGTTTTATAGACACTTGAACATTAAACTTTCTTTATTTAAAATATTAAAGAAACTTGTGTTTTTTGTGTTTTTTTTAACATGTTCTTGTGGCATTTTCTCACAATGGAAGACATTTATTATGACAATTAAGCTTAAAACTACTTTTCTGAATATTTTTCTTTTAATTCAAAGTGTAGTGAATAAGGAACAGACCCAAAAATGCTATTGGAAATTATTCTGTAGCAGTAATGTAGATGCAAAAGTCGGAAAGCTACAAGCTCCATACTCCGCTCCATACTGATGCATCCACTTGCAGACAAAAAGATCCATGTACATCTTGGTTTTTCTTCGTCTGAGGTGACTTCTGGTTCCAAACTGTACGACTGGATAGCTGCAATATTGCTCAATCATTTTTGTTGCAGCGGTAAAGGTAGGTTGGGGTTGTGAGGGTCTGTAAGCTAGCAGGAGTCCGTGCAAACAAAGGGATGATGGGAAATTTCCGATGAACTCCTGTTGCTCTGCAGAAACGCCCCAGAAAATGACTTTTTTCTTTTTTGGTGGTGGTGGGGGCAAATAAAAAAGGCAAAAATCCTGAATAAAAGACCATTGGGAATGCTTTTACAATATGGCAAAAATATTAAATGGAGTGAGACTTTAAAGAAAAAGAAAATGCGGTGGATCTTTTTGTAACAGGTGACAAAAAAGAGAAAAAGTTGAATCTTTGGTCCATGCTGCTGATCCTTTTACATTGGTTTTGGAAGGTCAGTCTGAAGGAGTCCACTTGCTGGGAAAGAAAAAGAAGGCTCTCTTAACTTCTCAGTGTGGATCAACACCCACACTAAGATAAAAGCAGTAGGAAACACTTGTGGGATTTTCAATAATCCATCAGCAGGGAATACACGGACAAGGTACCTTTGTCATTTGAAGCAGGAGGATGTCACACAAATGGCATTTTCACCCCTAGCAACAAACTAATTCACATTCACACAAGCACACACTTTCTTAGTGTAGGAAGGACATTTTCCCCATTTTACACACACATGACACATCACGGACAACCTGTGTTTATCGCCAATGAACCCTTGAAGACTGAATCATTTTTAAACATTATGGCCCCGATGGGTATGGGTTCTGGTTACACTTCTAGTTGGACACAAGGGAGGAAAAGCCCAATCAGTGAATTATAAGGGATTTATAATTTTGTTGTTATAGAGACAAGTGTGATTTTTTTTTTTTTTTCCCTAAAATGAATCTCTCTTAAATAATCCACTCGGACTGGTCAACTGAGCAACACAGCTTTTGCTGCTATATTTTCATGAACTCTAATCTTCTCTGGTGTTCATTAGGTTTACTGTAGAGCTGCTAAAGAAAAAGAATCCTGTTACATCTAACGTAGTTTAGGGTCCTGATTTGAAACATTTTCAGATAACTATTAGGAATCACAATAAGAACATGCCTAAATCTAAACTTATATAGACCCTGATTATTGGGTATTGCTTCTTCTCTTTATTAATACCAAGTATTGCAGTGAGCTGTTTTCCTTCCATAACCTCAATTCAGAGGAGGTTAGTAACTAGTTATATTTACTCCATGACATTTACTTGAGTATAAGCTTATGAAAACTGTACTCCTCAGAGTATAAATTTTTTATCCCATGCTTTTTCTATTTTGCTTATATACTGTATAATAAGCATGGACTCTTATGCAGTTGAATGGAGCTGTTTTCATCTGTTATTCCTCAACAAAGGAAAACAAAGACTTTATTGCTGCATATCACTCAAAAGCCCATGTGTTTTTTGCCAAATCATTCACTGGCACAGTTGTGGAAACAAAAGCAAATTTACTTTTATTTAGCTAATTAGTCAACATTTTATACCAGTATTTGGAAATCATTTTTAGAGTATATAGCACATAAAGTTAAACTTTTACTCATTATTTAATTCTTGTTCTAACATTTTTTTTTACCCTTACTTGTGCACCATTTTGCAATTGTAAAAACATATATTCCTCATTAAAGTTCCATTAGTTTTCATCCATTTAGGTGTGTGAAATCTGTTCTCCACATTTGACCCATCCCCTGATGGAGTGGTGAACTGCAGACACAGTCGTGCTGTGGAACTATTTGGTGCTTAACCCCCCAATCCAACCCTGTCATGCTGAGGGTCAAGCAGGGAGCCACAGGGCACCATTTTAAGAGTCTTTGGAATGACTTTGCCTGGATTTGAACTCACAACCTTCTAGTGTCAGGGTGGACACTCTACCACAAGGCCACTGAGCCATATCCGTGTCAATGGGAAATGAATATGCAGACATTCATAAGCAGCATTGGCCAGCCAATCGGCTTATTGATAATCAAAATGTCAGTGAACAGAAAGAATAAAAGCCATGTTTAATATGTCATGTTTAGGAACAGAGGAAGAACGCTGAAATCAACTTTATTTTTATTTAAAAAAATCTGGCTCAAATACAGCATGTTGCAGCTTCTAACCACATATGTTCTACATTAGTTGCCAACAAATTGAAAAATGGTCCGACTTATAATTAAACGCAAAGTAGAAATTTCCTTAAATCACATAAGGTGAGATGATTGTTGCATTGATTAATACACTTTGTAAATTCTTCCTGAAGCCAAAGATGACGACAATTTTCATTGAAATAAAAATGCTATATATTTGATAGTTTTTCATCAAATATATAGCACAATTGTATCCGTTTTTTTTTTTAGCAACCCTCTGCACCATGGTGATTGCTGCTAGTAAAGAGGGCAGCAGTGCTGACTCTGTTGACAGGCGCAGAAGTCTTCCTTCAGCCTCTGGGAGTCGAGCAATCAGTGAGCAGAGGCTGATCCCTCCACGCACTTTCAAGTACAGATTGCAACATAACGAAAATAGTTTATAGCTTATTACATGTCTATGATCATTGTAAATATATTATTTTAATTAATAACTTAGTTAAATTGCCCAAATGTAAGCAATCATAGCCACGTGTAAAAACATGCACAAGAACCTTTTTCCTCAAACATTTTCTTTATAAATACCAACATTTGGGTAAAGTTTTGGAAACACACATTTTTGCCTGGATTGTTATATAAAAATAGAGACGTGTATTGTTTGGCAATGGAAGACACACATTCCATACAGGAAGAAATATTTCTTTCTTTACCTATTTTTAAACAATGAAGACCCACGGGTTTTATTTATTTATTTATTTATTTACTATTAGCATATTTGTCTGAAATATTCATACAACTGGGGGAAAAATGCTGTTATAAAGGCAAAAAGATGCTTTAAATTATGGAACAAACAATTAACTCTGCAAATTTGAGAATGTGAGGGGTTACAAAAAAAAGAAACAGAAAAAAAAAAAAAAAAAAACCTGATCATAAAAATTACTAATTACTGTGCAGCGGTGGGCCGGTTGACTCCTGATTGGAAGATTGCGGGTTTAATTCCCGCCTTCCCCGCTGATGTGTTGAAGTCTCCTTGGGCAAGACACTGAACCCCACATTGGCTCTGGTGGAAGGTTGGTGCCAGTGTTAGGCAGCAGAGCCACCACCAGTGTGTGAATGTGTGTGTGAATGGGTGAAGGAGATTGTGACTCTAAAGTGCTTTGGGCTTCCAAAGAAGGTAGAAAAGTGCTATACAAGTACATGCCTTTATCATTTACTAACAAAATAGATGCAAACCTTAAGTAACAAAAATTAAGGGTGGTAAAAGCAGGTATTGCAGTGTTACTGACTGTACTAAATTGCTTAGACACCATTTCACAGCTTAATATTTAAACTTATTTGGTTGACAGTTCGTGTAAATAAGCTGTTTTCTGATTTGTAACACTTTCATTGCATCAATGCCTTCTCCATAAAAGCACCAAGCTATAGAATATGCCATGAGAAAATATCATATCATTGTATCATGTAAAGAGTACAAGGATGTTTACAATCTTACATGAAGAAGTTCACTCTGTGTTACTATTGATTGGTCTACTACCTGCAACACTTAGCAAAAGAGCAGAAGCTCTGGGTAAACTCAGGATACAACGATCTATATTTGTGTTCCTAACATTGCAGAAACCACTTACTGCTCAGAGAATCTGGAAAAGACTGTTGAAGGTCTTATGAAAAAAAAAAACAAAAAAAAAACTGTTATTCCAACTTCACTGAACTCAAGGCACAATTTTGAGGCTAAACAAAACCCGTTTGGTGGGTAACTGGCAAATGTAGCTTGACCAAAGCTTATTCATGTCATTTCTTTATATATATATTTTTTACGTGCACACATTTGTTTCTCTTTTTTTTATAACCCTCTTAGCAAATAATAAGAACATAATAGAGCCATGTTTAAATTAGCATTACATTTGCATCAAATGTTTCCTCTGAGCAGCAATATTATGTCCCAGTGTTTAGTGTTAAACATGGATTACTCTTTTACCCTCCCATCTGGTCTTTCTCTAAAGCCTTGTAATGAGACTGTGCTTATCTCTATAAGGAATGTCTAAGTAAAAAAAAAAAAAAAAATGGTGCTAGAGTGGTGGGTGCTTGTCCTCCACTCTCATATTGTATCCATTTTTCACAATTCCAGATCAGCATTTTAATTCTAATTATTGTACGTACAGAATGCCTATACCTGCACAACAATTTATGTATTCTCTTGATGGCAATCAGCAGCAAGAGAGGAATGCTTAGCCACCTAAAAATAAAACCTATTTTGTGTTTGCACATATTGTTCTTTCAGTATACAGCACTCTTGGTAAATTAAAACTGCTTCAGTTAAGAGGAAAGCCTGCTGTTCTTGGAGAAAAGCAAAGTTGCTATGAACAAATGCAATTAATTTGGTTCTTTTCATCTGAATATACAGGCTTCCCTGTGAAGCTGTGTCACTTGAATTTTTTACTCTTTGTAAAAGCGTATCACATGTTTAGGAGTGATGACAAAAGGGAAACTAAATGAAGAGAGATTAGGATCAAGGAGCTGATTTGGGAAGAATCTGGTGATAATGAATATCCAAAAAAAGCCTCATAATTTTTCTGCTCAATTGGCCTTGCAGCAATTTGGGTTGCAGCATTTACTGGATCCACCAGATGGAGACCTAATGAGCCTGTTTCTGGAGCAATACACAGATGGAAACAATATACTTTATGTGTTCATACTGTGCGCCCCCATATCAACAGGTCAAAGGCGGATTTTTTTTATTATTATTATGCGCCCCAAAAGACCTAATTTACCTTTATGAACATAAAATGTATTTACTGGTTTGGACAAATCATCTGCCAAAAATCATCAAAAGTTTTAACTCTATGACAAGTCAGCAAATATATCAGATACAGTAGTGCGGGGGTGTCAAGCCTCAAGGGATGGCTTCCTGGATGTTTTTCAGAAATCCTCTTTATCTGTTGTTGATTACCTGGATCAGGTGTGTCTAGCCAATAAGGAGCTTCAATGGAAGGTTAGTTGGAAAACATGTAGGACACAGGCACTCAAGACCTGGAGTTTGACACCTGTGCTATATTGTTTCTCATTCAGTGCATTTTCTACTGGAATTTAAAAAAAGAGAAAATGTATTAGCTTTGTATTGAGTTGAGTTACGCTAAATTACAAAATAATACCACAAACCACTAAAAGTCAGGAATCCATGAGCCATATATGGAGAGTTATGGGAATATTAAAAAAATAATGGAGGTGAATGAAAAAAATAATATGCAAACAATGTCTAGTCTTCATTTTGCAAGCTAGTAGAGGCAGTGTCATTACAAGGGGTGATGTAATAGACCCTTTTCACGTGACGTCACACACCGCAGGAAAGGGCAGAGTCGCTTCAGGTTCATATTGTTTAGAATGGAAAAGCTGACTGCTGAACCCTTTTAAAGCAATTTTACATAACAGAATAGAATAGTCTATTATATTACAAATAATAAAGCGTAACCTAACCAATTGTATACATTTTCGTTCTCACAAAATTCTTGTAAACAGAGCAAAAGTCGAACAATTCCAGCGTGTCTGACATTAAAGTAAAACTTTTTACTGTTGCAATGTTTTCTACTGCAGTCGCTCCTCTTTGTTTTTGCTCATAACTGTGTCAAATCTCTGGGAAAATAAAAGTAAAACATGATTAAATTAATTTAAAGCTGTTGCCAAAAATATGAAAGTGACTATTTGCACGTAATGTTATAAAATAAGTTCACCAACAGATTTATTTTACTTGGCCGCTCTTATTTTGAAAGCTTGAAACTACATAACTTGGTAGCTCCTCTTAAGATTTTCTCTGAACCAAACTATTCCTGTTTTCACAATTATTCCCTAAAATATCCCGTCGAAGCAAGTAACTTTAGCCAGGGAAGTGGTTAAAATTGTGCAGACATGCAGCGATGTGCGTCTTTGCTGAAAGTATTAAATGTGGCCAACATGAATTTCTATCGACTTTTGTGCTGATCTCGCTAAAAATACGAGCAAATAACATCAGCCAAAATAGAACCCGTTAGAATACTATCTGCTTAAATGAAAGGTTGATATTTTCAATAAAACATCCAATATTGAAAATATCAAACATTTGTATTTTGATTTGAGAACGATCTGAGATAGGAAATGAAATACAGTTCGGCGGCACATTTATAAAATAAATATTGTAACTTTTTCTTTTGAAATTGGTAAGGTTATCTTTATTTACGTAAAATGGTGTCAAACAGCATTCAGCTATCAGCTTTGCCGTTCTAAATGCGACCACCGGAAGTAAAGATTCCCGTTTCCGCTCCTGTAGCCATTTTGTCTGACGTCACCATGAAAAGGGTTTATTGGTTGGGTTTAGGTATTCAAGTACTGCATTCCCACAACGGTCAGATTGAAGAACCTGCAAATTATTACTTTTCTTTTTTTAATTTTCATTTCTTTCAAAATGGATTGTTTTCCAAAATTGTAGAATGATAGCATATCAACATATATTTTAAATACCTAATTCCAAAGTGCTCTAACTGTAGATTACTAACATAGAAATGAAAATCAATATTTATTATTTGTTTTAATAAGTCTAATGTTTAAAGTTTGATGGCTTGTCAAAATGCAATGTAACAAGTTCCAGTTGTTCAGCTGATCTGAGCCATAAAGGCTATCCATCTTTTCTGCTTGTCATGAATTTTCTCTTGCAACCAGATCCAGGGAGGATGGCTACAGCCCTGTGGGCCTTAATGTTTCTCTGGCTGCAGCAACACATATTGCTCAGAAGTTTAAGTTGCATGGCCTTGAGGCCTTTACCTTTAACGTAGTTGTCTGTGATTCTCTTACCAGTCCTGTGAGATTTCCCTCTTGCCTTCTGTTTCTGTGGTTCATCTTCAATGTGCTACAGACTGCTTGAAATGTTAGAAGATGCACCTTGGTTTAACACATTTCTATTGGCAATTGATCTTCTCAAGGAATGTCAGTCTAGTTCTCCTAATGTTCTCTTGACAATTTTATTCCTGATAAATATTCAAATACTGTCTTAACAACTGCAGTAAGATATTTTACAAGATATATTTAGGTCAACACTAAGATTAGATGGTCCTAGACAAGCGAGCCAGCCAATTTAACTGTTTACAACACAGCTGCTTATTAAAGGACCACATTTATCTAGTTTTTCTGTTTGAATTGTTATTTAAATGTCTACTTGACAGTAAATTGTTTCAGCTTTGACAAACAAATTGATGTATTCACTGGGAGTCATTTCAGTTTTATCTAAAAAGGCCATCTTTCAGCCCGTACTGAATTTGAAGATGAGAAAAAAAGACATAGCATTCAAATTGACAGTCTTTTGTAAATAATTACAAACTGAATTCTGTCAAACCCAATGTAAAATCTGCCATTGACTGACATGTACTTTTTTGTCTATTAACTTGTTCAAAATCCAATTACCAATAACCATTGCCATTGTTCTTTTAATTATTAAGGCAATAAAAAAGGATATATTTCAACAATTAGTTAAGTTATTGCTACAACAAGGTAATTATTTTATCAAATTGTGTGAAATCTAACTTAATAACATTACAAATAATGTTCACCTTTCGGTACATCCCCTCAGGGATAGTTTAACTTAAAAAAAAAAAAAAAAAAATCCAGATAACTCTTCATAAAACTTGTTCTGCTATGCAGTTATCCTGGACAAATGAGAGTCTTCACAGTTTTAATTTTACAATGGTGAATAAAACCGGAGTCATGGAGAACAAGACTCCATTTTGACATTTTTAAGACACAGCACGGCATCTTTAACTCCTTGTCAGTCAGCAGCCATAGAAGATTTGTTGGCACTCTTACAGAAGTGACTGACAGACTTCATCAACCCCAAACTAGAACGCATTAAGTGATGCTCATAAATGTCAGCACTTCAACCACCACTTTTATAACTCTGTGGAATGACAGTGCCAACGTTGAAACTCTTTTTTTTTTGGTCACCTAGTTCATTAGATGCACATTTAGAGTCAGTTTAGTTCTATCACAACTACCCTGGGGCTCATCACAATTTGTATTTTCTCAGATCATATGCTATTATTTTTTCATTCTTCAAACAAGAACATTTACAGCTTTGTAAAAGTGAAAATCTATCTACTTAAACAGAATTGAAAAAAAAGTCTACTTAAAAAAATTGAGTGCAACCTTTAAAACCAATTTAAAAACTAGAAAAATATTAAAACAACAACTCTTTTTGTCCACCCATATCAAAATTAATCAAAAAGTACAAACTGGAATCCTACATTCTTACATTAGGATTTGTACATGACTGCGGTGCAACAAACTGAAAAACATGTTTGTTCTAAAAGTTAATGGAAAACTAATTATTCTTGTTATTTCAAATGTTATGCCATTTTTTTATTTTTGTTTTGATTGTGTGACCCATAGCCAAACAAGTAGCATGTGGACAAAATGTTTTCTTGAAACCAATGTTCTCAGATTCTAATCCAGTCGAAGCACAGCCAAAAATTAATCTTCTTAAAAGAATATAAATATATCTGATGACAGTAAATTATTACTTGCAGGAACCCAAACTTCCAACATGTTTCATAACTTTCTACAACTTCCCAAATGATCTGTAACAGTGTTTATGCAAGAATGTATTATTTTAAACTTGAGTGTGGGGGGGGGAATAAATACATGAATCAAATCAAAACAGCTCTAAAAAGATGGAAATACATTGAAAATACTCTCCCAAAACACAGATACATGCATGCATGCATTAAAATTTACTTAAAACAGCATGTTTTATATACAAATAGCTAGATTAGCAGTGTTGACACAAACATCTAGACCTTGATGGCCAAAAATCAAATTTAAAAGAACAACAACAAAAAAAAAATCATTGTTATGTGTACCAAGACATTGTGAAGATATTTCCAACTTTTTTTTTTGTTTGTTTCAATGAACAACTTTCAGAATATAAGTACAAAAAAATTACAAATAAGACTTTCCTGACAAGTAAGAAATTACATTTTTTTGGGGGGTTGCCTGTGTTTACAAAAAGGTTGTAAAAAATGCACATCTTGATGTTTCTCATTTCTTTCTCATATGTGGCCATCTGAAGCCTCTGTGGCAAACACTCACCTTGAGTACCGAATGACACCTCTCTGGGTTAGCCCAACTCCGTCTGATGAATTTTCCTGGGAAAAAAAGGTAGGGTTATCTTGGAGGTCACTCTAATGTGAGCGACATTGATCAAACTTTGCTTTAGAGGAAGCGGCTGAAATTGGAAAACGAAAAAGGTGGTGATTCCTGAAGAATTACAGAGAAGCAAGGGCAAAGGTATGGGTGAGAGGAAAAGAAAACAAACAAACAACTTAAATGTAAAGTCAGATGGTAGCTAATGGGTTGGGGAAGTGGCAAAGAGGCAGTGTGTGGATGCTTATCTTACACTGAAATTAGCTAATTTGAAACAGCAGTTTTAGGCTTTTATTTCTGTAGGTTTTGTCTTCACATTAACAGGAACTAAACAGATTACATAAAAGTACCAGAGTTCATAGACATGATGTTTTTGTTTGCTTTTAATTAAGTTTTGTGTGATATCAAAGTCCCCCTCCGATGAAAATCATGTTTTTTGAGTTTTTAACATGTATGTGTGGCATTTTATTATGAAAGAGAACAAATGTAATAAGATATTTTGTTTTTGCATTTCCAAGTATTTCTCCTTTTAGATCGCTGTCAATCAAACTGTGCCACACGAGCTCTGTTTGAATTAATGAGCCTTCTTTACGTCACAACTCTGCTGCACATGCACTAAACCCTCATCTAGCGTGTCTAGATCAGGTGCTGGAGAAGAGAAGATACCATCTTCCCACTGACTGTAGTCAAATGAGCCGCCGCTCACATTTCTGTGGTATACAACTTTATGTTGTATCTGGTGTCTCATTTTTATCCTACATGTGCAGGAGAGAGGAGAGCATGTCCAAAGACAAGTAGACCTTCACTGAAACTAAGCACCAAAATGTGGAATCGTTTGTAGGAGCTTCTGTCGGTTTAGTTAGAACAGCAGAAATCATAATTGTCAGTTCTGCTTGGTTCTTTTCCTAATCTTGTGTTCTTTTTCCTGTGCAGGTTGGCTTTGGCTTTTCCTGGAGGGATCAGCCCCTTTCCTGTTGGTTCTCCATGGATTGACACACAGCTGCCTGCACTTTAGGGTTCATTTGTTTGAGGTCTATTTAAGTGGTTTTGTTTCTGTGCTCATGTCGGAGTGTAGCTAAGGTTTAGTACTTTGGTTTAGCGCTTTGTTCTCTTTAGTATGCTGGTTTTGAGTTCTGTTGTGTTTGTGGATTTTTCCCCACCTAAAATAGACACTTTTGGTTTCTTCACTCTGGCTTGTTGTCTTGTTGTGCATCTACGTGCCCAATCCTACCTATCAGTAACATAAATTACATACAATAAAAAGTTGATATGAAAAGATACTTTTTTATGTGTAATAATTCATGTTGATCCGAATTCTCAAAAAAATTACAGTGTGTCAAAGAGTATGTGTTGCTGACAACATTTCTAGATTTTATTTGATTTTTTATTCATTTAGTTCATAGCCACACAAGCAAACATTAAACCTAGCAGTTTTACCACAGATGGTTTGAAAAAAGAAGCGCACAAAAGAAATAAACCAATTTTATTCTCTTTACATTTTTGCAACAAACACAAAAGTTAACAGCTTTCTTTCTTTCTCATCATTCACAATGAACATTTATTGTCTCTTTGTTTTAATGTGATGATGGAACACACACTTCTACCAAATCTGTATCTATAGAAGTGAAAGACCTACTATACTATTTGCATCACATTTGGCAATGAAACACAATTCGAATTTTTAAATTCAAGGAAAAAGAACTCTCTCAATGCCTCCATTGTTAATAAAGTCTTACAACAACGTGCTACATGAATGTGAAGGTAAAATCTTTTAAACTTTTTTAGATACCAAAATGACACCAGAAATTTCCCTTAAAATTCTTTATTTATTTTTTTTGTGTGTTTTATACTATTACAGTGCTTTCCCTAAAAATGTCTAAATGGTTATGGCATGGATTATGATCGGCTTTAAAGTCCCTGCAATTCCATTCTACTTGGATGAGCTACATTTATAGAATAAGAAACACGATTTAATGAATCTAACAATCAGCATATCAAAACTTCTAATCTTTAAACAAACGGCTGATCTAAAGTGAAAATAATTGCACTGTTTAGTATTTGAAACAAATCACTGAGCTCCTCTCAGTTTTTAGCAAAACTGAGATTGTCAGCAACAAATGGAAAATGATGCTGACTTCCAGTATCTATAATTACAACAAGCATTCATGTGAGGGCCATAACAAAACAAACAGAAGGAGGTTTGCATAAACATTGGATATTATACAGCTTATCCAAGAAATGCAAGAAATTTTCTACATAGTTGGAAAAACTTTGCAGAACAAGAGGATCATAATTTCAATCTGGAGAGAATTCTGACAAACTTCAATGCTTTACACCCTCCATGTTGCACTGAATCTTTCATGAGTTCAAATTGACTTTTGGCTTTTTTTGTTTTCCGTCTGGGCAGCTTACAAAGAAAAGTCATGGGCCAAACTGCAAAGGTTTCTGCTGGGCCTTCTTATCATGGTGTATTCATAAAAGGCCATGTATTATCTGCCTCAAAGCTGCTCATGCACAAAGTTTATAGTAAAGTGAATATTCTTAAACTATAAAATATTATTTTAATGACCAAATCCTTTTAAGATTAGAGCACAAAACATAAGAAAGAATCCTAAACAATCATCTCCAACTCTGGTGTTTGGGCTCTATTGTAAATTCCTTCTGCGTTTTCCGTGTAGTTCCCTTAACGTTTTTTGCATTTTCCCATTTAATTTCAATACGTACCTGCAAATGTCAAGTTTTAGTGACATATCCTAATAGATCAACTGTTTTTGTTCTCTTTGTTTTGTGTGTTTAATGCATACAGTTGGATTTTTTTTCAAATAGCTTATTCCTCTTATATCAGCCATAAAAATTCCAAACGTCCTTCTGACAATATGCTGTAATATTAGTGTAAAAATAGATGTTTGTGATCAGTTTGTATATAAAAAAAACATATATTCAGTTAAGATTCCAGTTTACTTTACCACTTTTTATATTCCTCCTGCAAGAAACAATCTGGGCAACTTCTTTTTTTTTAGAACTAAATCCCTGGTGTTGATTTTGTTTAAGGTGAAACGATTTCTGTCATTATGGGATGTTAGATAAAGAGCGTTGGGATTCAGAGTGAGAATAAAACCATGTTGAACCGAGGCTTAATAGAGCAGCCCTGTTGGCTAAACATCTTTCTCTCATGTTTTTCCAGAGACAGGTCCTTTGGGGCTAAATGTGGGAAGTAGGTCATCCTTTTTTGGTACGACCATTTTCTGTTGGTACAACATAAATATTTGATTTACTCAGTATTCCTTATGGATTGGGAACATTTTTAAGCGAAGGGTTGAGTTTATATAGAGATTATAAGTGTGGTTATCAACAGAGCAAATCTATGTCTGATGAATATATGAAAAGTGAATAATAGTGAACATGAGAATTTATTGAATACTCCCTCGTTGAAAATGTTAGC
>NC_050514.1:12684258-12699805 GCF_002922805.2 Oryzias melastigma
TGAACACTTAAATATATTGTATTGGAGCTTTGGGAGGAAGTTCTCTAAACATGGATTACACATAAAGTGGTCGATGCTTTTAAAATGTCACTCCCTCTCTGTTCTTTTTTTTGTTAATTCACCAGTGTCATGTATCATCATGTGAACATCAATCTATTAGCGTGTCATCTTGCAGTTCGCATTTATGGCATGTAATTACACATGGCATTTTACTAGGTAGATTTATTGATTCACACATGACACCAACACGTTCTGTTACCACCAGAATAATGGAATAATGGAAACCAGTGAGTTACAGTGACATATGAAACTTCAAATACCATCCAGAGGTTTTATGACTTTTCTGCACAAATAAACAAATTGATGTAGGGAATGGGATGGTTTTTTTTCTTCTTGTACTGTAAAAGGTACAACATAAAAAACAAAAAAAAAAGCAAATATCTCTTAAAAGGCTTGAAGAAAAAGCCTAGGAAGCATGAAATGATGAGTACTACCTTATTAAAAATGTTTTAGTAGGAATACTCACAGGAAAGGTGGTGATTTACCAAATATCACAATAAAAATAAGGATATTTATATCTAAAGGTACACAACAGAACAAAGCAAACTGCCCAACTTTGACATACTATGTACAATTTCGAGTTGTAGTCTTAAGCCATAATGAACTGCAGAGTGAAATTAAAAACTTTTGTGCACTAGATGTTCTTTAACAGTTCAATAATAGCTTTACTATAATTAGGTATTAAGGCAGTAGTACACAATTACATTCATCAAATTGGCCTTGACAGAAAAGCTATAAATGAATTAAAAACTAAAGCAAACGAATTGATTTGCCATTTATGCAATTAACAAAAACATTTTTAAGGTTTTTTCGGAGTCAGAGCTATTAAGATCGTAAAATTAACAAGACTGAGACTTGTTCAAATTGCCTGTAACATTTAAGGCTGCTCTTAAAGCACCCCTGTTTCTTACTTAGTTTCTCCAAGCAGACTCAGAGAGCGATAAAAAAAATTTACAGATACATTTAATAATTTCCTTATTTACAAAAGACTCCTGCAGCACTAATTATCTTAGTTTTTTTTTTTTTTTTTTCAAAATCTAAAGTGGACAGAATGTCAGGTTTCCAGAACAGAATAAATTATTTCCCAGGCTAACTTTTTAAATGTGCATCAAATGTGGTTCATTGAAAATTTTAACTATTGATAAAAATTGAGTCATTCTGTTTATTTCTTTGAAACAGGAGCAGAAATAGTTCAACCTTTTAAATCTACTGTGTATTTTTAAGAATTTATGTTATGAATCCAGTAGCTGTTTAGTATTCAATTGATTTAAAACGAGTTAATGTTTTTTTTTTCTGGAATCTTTTCTTTTTTCCATTTTTTTTTCTATAACAACAATTTTCACTTTTTTTTCAAACACTGATTTCTGTAATTTTATATTATTATTTACAATGGGAAAAAAAGAATTATGATAAATTATGTACACATAAGTACAATAATTTAGGTAGTTTAGAAAAAGATGACGAGTGATATGATTATAAAGATGAATAAAGAAAAACACTGACAACAATATTGGTAATCAAGCCTAGTAAATATTCAGGATAATTCCATAAAAAATGAAGAACTGCTTCAGGTGGTTCTTGGAGCCTTCAATCAGAGCTGTCATGGCTGCTCCTGAGTTTACCTTTGTCTTCCACCTCCTCTTGTTTTTGATGGATAATATGTTAATGTCTTTTTTTATTCTAGCGTTTTCTATAATTTTGGCTTTTAAATGAACCTTTCCTCTCCTTCAACAGATTTTCCAGCCCACACCTCTTTGGCTCTCTTCTGCTTAGATCTGCCACATGAGTCTATAATCAATAAAGTGCAGCTTGACAGAAGTGTGTTTTTATCTTGTGTGTTCAAGCCAGAGATACAACAGCTAAATCTGTCCAACACAAGAGGCAGTTAGTTGATATGACTTGCAGGACAATTTGAGAACAACATATGTAAATATTGTGGAGTTGAACATGCAATGGGTCAATAAAAAAATAAACTTTAAAAAACATGCATTTAATTATAAATGTCCTATCTGTTCTAATATTCAGATCCTCTTCAGTAAACTTTGGGCAAATGTTCAGCCATCATTTGCATTTATTTAGAATCAAAAATATAAAAAAGAAACAAGTTTATAAAAATACACGAGTTTCAATTAATAAAATGGTATGAATACTCGTTTCAATAAAGTATGCAACAAACAACAACAAAAACTAGAGTACGGCAACATCAAACCCTTATTTTGTTCAGAGTTTAACTGCGCATTTGTGGCTTTCTTCTTAAAGTTTGTTCCACATTTTAGTTCTCCAGTGCTGTGTTGCAGCTGTACTCCTTTAGCATGAGCTTTACATTGTAGACAAAAACGGTTCCTTTCTTTGTGTGAAGACAGAGAAAGTGTGCTTCTGGTAATGGGGAACATGAAATAAAATATGTTTATGCCAACATTAAAGTCTTATAGGAGAATTGTGTTAATGAATGCATCATCATCAAGACCCACTTGTTTGTAGTCAATGTAGCTACATTAGTCCAATTTGTGCTGTGCAGTGTTGTGTAAAATGATGCAGCATTTGCATTTAAAAAGCATCTCAAGGAAGAAAAAGATCATCAACAAGAACAGACTTTTTTGCAGGCAACAAATAAACTAAGCCAGGTCTACAGTCACTTCTTCACCCTGTCCCCACCTGCTGCGAAGAAATTCAGCAGTGTCTCACTGAATATTCATTAAGCACTTAATCTACTGCTTTATTACACAGTTAGAGTACAGACACTCATGTTATATGTCAAGTCAAACTAATTTAAGGAAAAATCAGTTCCCTCGTGAAACAAGCTAGTTGATTTAAAAAATGTTTTCCTGCAAGGAAACGCTCAATAATGTCTAATGTAGTGTTGTTTGTCTTGTATATATAATAAATAAATAAATAGATAAATAAGTGCTGACATTATTGACTTTTTGACCCAAAAAAAATGTATATGAATTTCAGGATTTTCTAGGAAAAATTTGATAACTTTCATTCTATTTTTTTTTTTGTTTTTGGTAACACCTCTATAAAGGTCTATGAGCAATTAAAATAAATATAATAGACAATGTTTTTTAAACTAAATATATATGTGTGTGTAAGAAAAAAAAACCAAAAAAAAAAACAATTGATTTAATTTCAGCCTTTCCTTTTATAAGACATTGAAAATATTTAATACAAATTAAATAACTGAGTTATTTAATTTGTATTAAATATTTTTTTTGAGTTGCAAAACAAATGTGTATGTTTACAAATACTTTAAAGATACAAGGACAATTATATAAAGCATTGATGATTCATTTCTATTCTTTATTTTAAACAAAACAAAAGTCCTGTCGAAGCGGAACATAGTTAAAGTTACATCTAAGAAATAGAAAAATAAAGCTGTTCCACCGGCTGGCAATTATTTGAAAGACTTGAATTTTTATATATATATGCACACACACACGCACACACCCCCACACATATAGACACATATATATATATATATATATATATATATATAAAAGTAGTTAACAATTTGTCAACCCCCAAAAAATAAATAAATAAAAGCGCCTAATCAAATAAGTCTTGATAGGATAAGTATTAAACGATTACAATGTCTTCAATACTGCAGAGCTCCTAAAGAGATATTGAAGTAAAAAGATCAAATACATTTTTTCTTATGTGCACCAGATAATAACTGATACACACCTGTTATATTTATTTTATTTATTTGTTTTGCTTTGAAGTATACTCTGTACACTTATCTTTTGCAAGTCTATTTTGTGTAAAAACTGGACTTCTTAAATTAAGAACATGAATATATAAAAGAGGTAAGATCACTGCAACAAATTGCAGAATAAAGATGTTCAGAGATATATTACAAGCACCAATAAATTCAAAAGAATGTCAAAACACATTTCTTAAATGTTTAAATTTCTTAAACATGAAAAAACAACTTTTTGAACCTTTAAGTGTACTATATTGCTCATTCTTCATTATAAACAACTTCAAAGCAGTACTTTGATCCGTTCATACATTTCTGAGTAATATTGTGAAAATCTGCACTCTGAGCACCAGCCCCTCCCATACCTACAAAAACGAGCGGGTTCTCACATGCTGATGTCATAGATTGAGGACAGCCTCTTTCAGGAAGAGTCTGCTCAGACAGCACTGCCCCCCGTTTAACACCAACACCCAATTTCTTGATGGAGCTAGCTGTGATCAGCAATGGAAATCACAGTGTGGCCCTTTTGAATAGGCTATTCCTTTATTAATACAGATGTGTGCTTCTGGTACAAAACAAAAGAAATTATATGTAACAGATATCAAAAGTTTTCAAAGACATGCAGTTTAAACATTTTTGACTGGTTTTAAAGTGTAAAATCTAAGTCACACATTAGCCTGCCAATTCAAAATTCACAAACAAAGCTACAAAGTATTGTAGCACTTTGAGTTTAAGTTACTGCTGTAACGTGGTTACATGGTGAAATGTAATGGAGTTAAACCAGCTGTGAATATTCTGAAAAATAAAACATTCTTATTCTAATGAAAACTCACAAGAACTCAGCAATGCAGAGACAGAAGTTTTTCATGGGTGAACTCAAAATGCCGTGCACTGTAAGAGAAATGTTAAGCTGTCTAGAATCCCAAGTTCTATAGGCGTTAGAAGGTTTAGGTGCCACCAACGAGTGTGTCACTAGAAATTTAGGGAATCTATTTCATAGTTAGAAAAGGCTCAATTCACATTATCATTGCAGGAAATGAAAACATTGAGACAATTTTTCTGAAAATATATAGGCAAAATTGTAATGTTTCATTTTAATTAAATACCAAACAAATAACCAGATATTTTATTTTTTTGATTAGTAGTAGGTTACTATGTTATTATTTTGACTGAAGTTTTACACTGATTATTTTCACCAATTATTGATTGATTACTGCTTGTTAGTTTTTTTTTAACAACAGTTAACCCTTATGTTGTGTTTGGATCAAAGTTGACTCATTTTAAAATGTGAAAATTGGTCAATTTTGACCAAAGTACATTATAAGGGATAATAGAAAAAATAGGAGAGGTTGTTTTTCAAGTGAAAATTTCTTCCAAAGCTTTTAACAGCTAGGAGACAGTTATAAACATAATGTGTTCAGCTGGTTGGCAAAAAGACTTGTGTCCTTTCTTCAATTGTAGCTTTGGCATGCAGTAGAGCATCCTTTCATATAAAAGAGGAAAAAAAAACTACATAAATGACTGTGGGTACCACAATCAAAGGAGATACTTGTTTTTTTTCTTTTACCCCTCTTTACATTCTTCATGAAAATAACAGCCTTCATACCTGCATGAGTGTCAGCATTCCAACATATTTTTCTTACTCTAAGGTTACTAACAGGTACACAGTGAATCATTATTTATGAAAGAAAGCAGTTTCCTCCCACAGTTGCTATAGTTACAAAACACAAAACAAGCTTGATCATTTCTTTCCATCCATATATATGTAGAGCCAGGTCCAAAGAAATAATAAGAAGAAGATGGTGATGGGCCAAGTTAAACAATAAAAGCATGTTTTTAGAGCCCCTACTTTGCCTTTTTATATTTTTGTGTGTTTTTATTAGCAAACAACTATTTCTGCTGATCTAAAGACATTTTTATGTGTATATTTTTTTTTGCTTTCTGCACCAAAAGCATTAAACAGTTCTTATCTTATCAATAATGTAATGTGTATTTTTTCAGTAAGAGGTAAAATTGTGTTTTTAAGAACTCCAGGCATCTGCATTGTGAAGATTTCTAATGAATTACATAAGGTTAAAAAACAACATTTTCCAATCTTTTGGTAGTGAATAACATACCTTTTGTCGAAATGTATTTGAATGACTAATGAATGAGGATTTGTAAGGAGAGGAAGAAAAAAAGAACAGCTCAAACGTCTTTCAGCTTTGACAGCAACATTTTCCCCCAGAGAGCGTCTTGTGTGTTAACACTGACATCTCACTGGAGCTTGAAATTCAATTTAAGTTAAAATCCAGCACAGGAAGTCAGTTGAACCAAATGGTTGTTTATCAATCAGCTTTGTCAGTAGCTTCCCTTTCTGTGTGCGTGAATGGCACATTAAAACCAAATGTTAAGCACACAGGACCATATCCGTGTTTTTGCAAGTTGTGGGCAGTGTTTGTTTTGCGGCTATTGATTTCAATCTTGCCAGTGATTGTGAACTTGATGAGGGAGGTAAAGAAAATGGATGGATACCCTGTCGGGACTTTATGGAGATGTGGTGGTTGAAAGAATTGATTCTGGTTTGGGTTTGAGGTAGAGTTCTTTCTTTTCTGCTATTTTTATTTTTTCCAAAGTTTGTCTATGTATCTTAGTCCAGCTGAGGGTCACTGGTAGAACACAGTTTTACTAAAGTTCACAAGTCTTAAAGTGTTTGTCAGGAAAGATTCTCAGTCATCCACCTAATGTAATCACAGGTAATAATAATGAAGACAAACAGAATCCTGTGATTACATGACCTGGATGACTGAGAATCTTCACAGTCACAGAATCAAACACTGAGAGGAATATCCTCCTCAGTTAAGACTTACCTCAGCCACCCTTTGGCTAAAATCCACAGTAAAAAATTCACAAAGTTGAGACCATCGTTCAGACTACCCAGAATCATCTTCTAAATGAAATGAGGCTCATTATTTTTACAGTGAATGTCTTACAATTAAGGATTGACCTTTTTGCAAAGTCACAAAACTCAATTTGTTGATAGGAAATGTTGGCGAATGTTGAATTTGCTAAGTGATTTTTTGTTTGTTTGTTTGTTTCTTCACGAAATTATGTCTTCCTGCAATCAAGCAATCAATCAAACTCAGTCATCAACAATGTAGAGTAACATTTCGTATCACAGTAGACAACATCCACAACATTCGAGGCTTTGTGTGCAACACATCAGTCCTCTATAGTGGCTAATCTATATATGGAAGGAGAAAAAAAACAGAGTCCTGACGTTCTTCCTGGAACTGCACCTACACATTGGTTCAGGTACGAGTGTGACACATACAGTAGGTTGAACTCAAAACATAAAAAGTGGAAGAATTCACTTCCCTCATCGGTGGAGTGGAGAGATACATCAGGTCTGTTCTGGAAGATGTCAACATTTACCCTTCTTGGTTTGTTCTGTACATTTTAAGGAAGGAATCTGAGCACTGAGATGCAAAGGAAACCCTCCAACACTGACTACTAACTATCCCATGTTTGACTTCCTTCCCCCACTTTAAAACAAGCTAAGTTAATCTGAACATAGTGAGATGTACAGTAGAGTTGTGGTCAGCACTCTTGGATCACAGCTGGAAGGCAATGGTTTACACCCCAGGTGGGACCTTTGTGTGTAGAGTTTTCATATTCTCCTCTTGCATGTGTGGGTTTTCTCTGGGCACCTTGGACTCCAGAGTCCAAAAACATGCTTTATAGGTTAATTGCAGTTAATTCCAGCCAGAAGTGTCCTCCAGGGGCACGTGCCTGCTGATCCCTGCCCATGGGCCAGGGGCCTACACACACACAGAGATTACAACAGAGCATGAAACACTATTGTTGCTGTTTTCTGTTTTCATATTAAAATACCTTATCTTTTCTAATTATCTATAACTAAAAAAAATATGTTACATACAGTTATCATACAATTCGTAGACGCAAATGAGCCCATCAACTTGGACAAGATTTACAATCACTGAACAAGTGAGCCAGATGGCCATATTAGGTATAAAAATTCACTCTCCAAGCAGCAGACTTGAACTTTTTTAGGTGTTATTTATCAAGAATTTCATTGTTGGATGATAATCATTAATAGAACATTTAAGAAGTAACTTATGACTAGGAGAAGTGCTAATTAAAACTAGTGCATGATTCAAAGCAAAAAGGAAAAAAGAAATGTCATCTCTAAAATGTGGACATGTTTCATACCTTTCAGACCATGACTCCCACCCAGATCTCAGCAGGGTTTCTTTCCCAGACCACAGCAGGAGCAGGACACAGAATCTGTAAAAAAATGACCTTTTTGACTTTTCATTGTTATTGTTGCATTTAATATGCCAAATGACTTGTTAAGATATGAGATTTCAGACAATTGAAACATATAGAGTGAACCCAGTGTTGCTTACCGTGGTCGAAGGAGTCCTCAGTGAGTTTCTGTGTTTGCTCAGATATGCACAAATTTAGAGGGAACATTTCATACAACAGGGTAAACCCTATCCTTCCCCTAACAGAAGCTGAGTTAGCTCGAGGATCTTCTTGATTCCAAATGGGACCAAGCGGCTTTAGAAAATTGATTATTTGATCCTCAGAACATTTAGCACCAGACAGAAACTATCCCTACAAATTCAAAGGGACCAAGAAGGAATGGAGTTACAATAGACTGTCCTAATGGAGCGTGGTTATCCCAACTGGACTTTGGTGAAAGCCAAGAAAAGGGAAACTTGCAGGACTGATGCAGAGAAAGAAGAGGATCAACAAGAAAAAGTATTGTCCTTCTTTATGGGTCAAGTGTGTGTGAAATCCAGAAGGATCTTGAACACACTCTGTTCATTTCAAACAAAGAAATACAATGCGAAAAAAAAAAAAAAAAATCTGATCCACCCTATGGACATGGAGGGAGAAGCAAAGCACAGTACAGCACAGACAGGAGTGTTCTGGTTTGTGCATTGGGGAAGCTAAACAACCCCCTCCATAAAAGGATGGTAGAACACAGAAGAGCCACAAAATCAGGCCAGTACTAAGTAGTTCAGCTGCATCTTAAGGACAGAGGAGACAATAAGTTGCACAGGTCAGAGAGGACAGATGGTTCAAAAGAGAAGTTAAGAATAGAGATGCCTTCTCTCAACTGAGGGGAAGTTCTGAGACATTTCTAGTCTCCAATGTATAAAATCCTGTTTTGACATCTTTGTATAGTAGACTAGGCTTCCATTCATACCTGCCACACAAGAAGAAATCACTAATGATTGCCACCACATATAAACCCCACGGACAAGTAATGGATAATAATCAACCACTGCATTCACTATGTAAATGATTAACATTTTATGCCACACTTCTGAAGTAGTCAGCATGTAAACAACCAAAATGTCCCAATCAGTAGAAAATCATCTAGTCTACACCAACCTTCTAAATTCAGTTTTTTTTTGTATGTAGAATGTGTCATAGAAGACCAAGAAAAGGTTCCCATTAATGAATCCAGAGCTACCTTGATTCTATTAGACAGGGCCACCACCTCACTCAGAGAAATTAATCTTCACAGGTTTATAGTTTATAGTAAACCTTTCTCACAGAGCAAGGACAACATTTGCTTTGATAGAAATCATTTAAAAAACACAATTGACTTCTATCGTAATTTTAAAAGTCATTTTCCGCCCTGTTATTATCCTTTCAGCATATTGATTAGAGCTTCAATAACAGTGGTCAATAATGCAGGATAGTAATATTCCTATTTTATAAATCCCTGTTACTTTACCTCTTGTTATTCATTTATTTATTGTTTTTTCTTTTTAGTTTATATTTCTAACTTTGTAGTATTTGACTGAATGTGTGCTACTTGGATCAAATAAGATATTTGTAACAGAAATTTAAAGCAGTTGTGGGAAATTAAAGTCAAACGAATCTATTATCGAATTGTTTATGTATCCAAATAGTTTTAGATTTATATTAATTCAAAACAGAAACAGAAAAAGAAATACATTTGTTATATGACAAAAAAAGACTAAATAAAGATATGCAAACATTAAGTTCAAACAGCATTTATGTTTCAATCATACTAACTCATGAAAAGAGTGAGCCATAATAATATATATATGTACATATATACACATAAACATATACATACACATATATACACATGTATGCACATAAACAAATAAAACGTTGAGATGAATTCCATGATTGCACAAATCTTCCTTTGAAATGTTTTTCTGTCTTCTCTCTTTTAACACTAAACTTTTGCCAAAAGGGTTGGTGAAAAAAAGCAAAGGAAAAGTACAAAATGTTTTTGAGATTTCAGACACACTCGTCGATAAAAGCTGGTGTACTTTTTAGCTCTGTTAAGCTGGTTTCAAGTTTGTATAAGATGTTAAAGATCCACTCCAAAGAAAATCTTGTTTTGGTGTTTTAAACATGTTCTTGTGGATTTTTTTAGAGGACATATACAGAGAAAATTAGGTTAAAACAGAGTTTTAGGGTATTATCACAAAACAGGCAGACTGCTGGCTCCACTTGCAGCAGGTTTATTGGTCAGAGAAAGGTAGACAGGAGCAAGGCTAAGCTAAAAGTTCTCAAAGCTAAATCAGAGTGATAATCCAGGCAAAAACGTCGGGGCAGGCCACAAAGAGGTAGAGTCGGGTACAAAACAGCATCATGCAACGAGGGATCAGGTCCGAATGCTCGGTATGCAGGCAGAAAGGCTCAAGCATGTGGTCTTAACAGTGCTTAACCCTAGAACACTGCCGCTATAAAAAGTTACACCACCATTTTTGCCGGGTAATTTTTACCCGATATAATTTACCCAATAAAAACTATTTGTCATAAAACAAATAAATCAAAATATGACAACACATTATGAATTGGAGCAGCTTTCTTTTCTTTTCAACTGTGATTTGCATCAGATGCATCAAAATGGTGCGGAGCAGGGAGCTTATAGCCCACACAGTGTATTTTCTGTCACAAATAAACTCTTTTTTCCAAACATTTTTTGTGTCCTTCTGATTCATAATGATTTCCATCCATCCATCCATCCATCCATCCATCCATCCATCCATTTTCCTGACTGCTGTGTCCCTTTCGGGGTCGCGGGGGTGCCGGAGCCTAACCCGGCTACTGAAGGGCGAAGGCGGGGTACACCCTGGACAGGTCGCCAGTCTGTCTCAGGGCCTCAATCACACACACATACACTCTCACATTAACACCTAGGGGCAATTTAGAGTCACCAATTAACCTATGAGGCATGTTTTTGGATGGTGGGAGGAAGCCGGAGTCCCCGGTGAAAACCCACGCATGCACGGGGAGAACATGCAAACTCCACACAGAAACCAGGGCCTTCTCGCTGTGAGGCAAGAGCGCTAACCACTGCGCCACCATGCAGCCCCATAATGATTTCAATAAAGAAATCAATCTAAAATAGTTGTATATTGAACATATTTTGCTTTTTTCCTACAAACTTACAGTACGTAAGCAGCACAGGGACTAAGTTGGCAGTAAGACAGCTGTAAGCTACACAGAGACATCCACTTTTAAAGGTTTGTGTCTTTGCTCTTTGGTCTTTTATTTCAATACCTAGTTTACAGGTTGGTGGATTTGATGGATTTGACTCCCGTTTGGACACTGCACCCTTGTGTGATTCACCTGGGGTCAGTCACAGCTGGCTACACTTGGTTGTTAGACCTTGTATTTAAGAAGCTTTTTTAGGTTTTCAGTGTTTTTCTGTTTTTCTAGTCCTGTTCTACACTAGTTCTGGCTCTGCTCCTTCTTGTACTTGAGAAAATTACTACTGGATCTTCAAAGGACTGTAGATTGTAAGACTACTGTTAAAGTGAGACATCTAAATGTAAGAAAATGGCCATATGAAAAAGCTTTGAGAAATAAGAACATTTTAAGACTTAGGGAAGAAAAATCGGTTTAGTCTCCTTAAGAATGAAATCTTACTGAATTTTAGCAAATTTGGGTATGCCATTGAAGTAAATCTGAATTAAATTATATTGATCCAATAGAGGAAATACAAAATAAGATGATAAGATTTAGAAAAATAGAAAAACAAAACCTAAGATTCACTGTTAGATTTAATTGTTTTGTTTTGTTTATGACCATTTATTTCAAAGAAACTGCAGCTATGAGCTAAAACAAGATCATGAACATCAAGAAATGCTTTGGGTAGGAAAAAGAAAACATATCTGGATGACAAATTGGGACTTTTACATCTTCATTACTGATGAATTTTCCTGACTTCAACAAAAAAATCACTTTGCTGTCACATCATTTTGAGGCCTTTAACAAATACTTTCAAGGTCTACCACAAATAGCATTGTTCAGCATAAAGGTGTGAAATTATTGACTACTTAATCCTTACTTTAGGTGTACAATATGACAAAGGCTGTTTGGTATGTGTGACCTTCTCACACAGCGGAGGACAGTTGAAAATTTATGTCACAGTTGAGAGCTTCTGTTGAAAACCCTGACAAACAGATAATCCTGTGGTTTAAACTTGGCAAATATTGATCCTGTGGCCCTCCGAGACGAGCCTCAAGACCTCAAAATGAGGAAAATGGATTTTCTGCAGCATCAAAACAGAAGACAAATGAGGAAGAGCAAAATATGCCATCCTGACCATCAGGCAATATAACAAACAAATTCTCTACTATTCTTTGAAGATTTCTTGATTGGTCTTCTGTCCATTTTTATATTGGAAGCTAAAATGTAGGTTTTCGTCATTTATTAAATAGACTACTGTGATTATATCACCCCAACAACTGCACACAGTGATACGAAAGTGTTACAATGAAAAAGGATGATTGGATCAGTGGCATGAGCAGACTTCTTTTCTTTAGCAAAATGAACTTTAGAACAAAGTTTTTTTTGTTTGTTTTGTTTTTTGGAGGACGTATCTGTATCCCCACAAACCACCTAGAACTACAAATATTTAATAATTGAGCTATTTGAAAATGAATTACTTCTCTATTAGCTGCAGTTAAACATAAAGGAGGTCAGTGGGTGTCACCTTCAGGTGTTTGTTTAAAGCATGGGTGTTCAAAGTGGGGCCCACGGGCCAACTTTGGCCTGCCAAAGGTTATCTTCTGGCCCACCAAGCTGTGGCCGTGGAAGCCACAGAGTGTTTAGTTAAAACCCCTTACCTGTTTCCCATTGATTCTCCATGGTGTTCCAAAACTCTACAGCTCTACTTTTGGCCTCTGGGTGGCGCTGTTAGTACTTTATTTCCCTGTGGCTATGGGTGAAACAACCCACAAGCGAGTCAGCACTGGGATTTTTTTTGTATTGGAAATTACTAAGCGCCTTCACGGTCACGTCCGATGCTTTTAACAGTCTTTTTTAGCTAACCAAGATGGAGCGAAAACGGCAGTGGCAAAAGTCAAAAGACCACCTCCACATCTCTCATTAGGATCCCAGTTTTCTGCTTTCATCGGAATACGTTTTTTTGGTTAATTTTTTAATTAAAAATGTCCTGTGAGACCTTGCTGTTAAAGGTTTCAAAGGCAAATGTTACTTTCTGTTTATGTGTGTTACGCTCATGAATACAGAATGAAAAATACATAAATAAAACCAAATACTTCATTTTCTCCTTTTATTTCATGATATGCAACAAAAAAATTGTATTTGGCCTGCGAACCTGGACCCCATTTAGATTTTGGCCCTTTGTGCGAAAAAGTGCCCCCCCCCCCAGTCTATAGTTTCAGCAGTTTGTGACAAAATTAAAATCTTCATTTATTTTGTTTTCCTTTGCCTCAGCGAGAATCCAGTTCTTCACACATAATGTGTAACTGCTGTGTTTCCATTTCCCTACAAGAACTTAGCTAAATGGTAGTCATACAGTAGATTGCGACTCAACAATGGATTTGAGTCCCCTAAAAATATGTCACAAATTACTATTTATGAATAGGTTTCTGCCATGTTTGTTTGCGTTTAGATGGTTTAGATTCTAAATCTTAGAATTACAGTTTTAAGGACATTTTGTTTACTTTACACGTGTAAGAGTGAAAGTTAGATTTAAAATTACATTCTGAAGTGTTGTTGTATTCAAAAGTGTAGTCTTCATGAACGGCTATAGCCTAATTCAAGTAATTTTAAATGGTAAAAAATATATTCATTGAATTATGTTCCTTCTTTATCTTAAGGTTTTAGGTGTTACCATGTGTTTGATCTTATGGAACAAATTATTTGTTTTTTATCTGTAATATAATTTTGAATGACTACACCCAGAGTAACTCACTAGAAAAACCCAAAATATACACTTATTTATCTGAACGACTTCTGATAACTAAATTATTTAGCTCACTTCAATACACATAGCAATGTAAGTTCCCCTTAAAAATGGACTGCATTTCCTATAGAGACATTCCACAAATTACGACTGTTTGTGGCTTTCTGAGATGAGATCTTAGATCTTAGGAGACACCCCCTGGAAAATAAACCATATATTGAAGAGTTTGCTGAAGAAGCACTTGACTTTTATTGCAAATCACAGCAAGCCCCTCGAGCGGTCCCTGCATGACTTTTCAGAGACTTCATAGACAGACTGACTTCTTGTGTTTTGCTGTTGCTTTTATGGACACATTGTTATTCTTTTTTTTTTATTTTTTTAATTAACGTAGGCTATAAAACAACATTTGAGGTCAATAACTCCTATTTCCTATACAGATCTAAAATTTCGAACATGAAAACTTGATTGAAAAAAAAAAAAATACATACTAAAATGTGAAGTGACTTGAAAAGGTCGTTTCCACAAACACTAGAGGAGGTGATTGACAAAATGTATTTTATTTGTAAAAAAATACTTAAAAAGAAGTATTTTAGATATGTTAAACAACATCTTGCAGGTTTCCCGATTCTAATTATCATCTTCTAATGAAACATCAAACCTAATTTCATAAGGCTTTTTGTTGTCGAGTTGGTATATTCTGCATACAAATGTGTGGGCTTTGTGAAGGTCCCAGTGTCCTGCAGCTGCATGCATGTTGAGTTGATGAATTGATCCTAATTGTAGTGAAGGAGTGAATATATGGTTGTTGTTGTCTATAAAGGGTTATGTGAAGTATTATTGACAACCTGTTCAAAGTGCATTTTGCAAGATTTTTTGCTGGAGAAGACTAAAACCAATCCTCAACGTTCTGAATAGGAAAAAGTTGTTTGAAATTAGACATGAATTGTTGTTTTCTGACAATGTTAATGAGTTGTAAAGGTTCTGACACATATGGCCATGCTTTGAACTGGATCATATTGGCTGATTTTATGAGCAATTCCTGTTTGTAACTTAAGGAACCCATCTCTCAGGATCATGATTCTAGCTACCTCGTCAGCTCTTTATCAGAGATTTCTTCCCAATAGTCAGCAGCTGCACAAACCAACTTTTATTTATCAAATGTGTTTGATGATGTGTAAATGGTTCAAAAAATGTGTTGACAAATTGTTAAAACATTCCCATAATGCTGGTTGAGCAGTAAAACTGTTCACCCTGCCATTGCAAGTTTTAGTCTTTTTGATATGCTGTTATGATGAGGCTGTAGCGATTCATTGATAAATTGATCAATCCATTAATTTACCCAACCAGATTCTTCTGTCTGAGACAAGTTGTTAACCGAATTGAATGAGTGGAAATACTTTAAATTTTGCAAAGACATTTTTTTTATGTTATATTGTGTACATTTTGACTAGTTTAAATGTGGAGACTATCTCAACCAACAGGTGTGTTTGTAACTACAGTATGTGTGTAGACAGGCCCCGCCCATTCTAGTTCACTATTTAGACCTGGATGTTTTATGATGTTGT
>NC_050514.1:12699971-12707927 GCF_002922805.2 Oryzias melastigma
TGACCATACAGTGGAATAATGTTTTCATAATATTCCATTTGCATTGTTTTGATTTGGAAAAACAACAGTGGGCTGAAGTTTATGAAATGGAAATTTAAATGGTTTGAAATAAATTATTATTTATGTATTTGTTTGCAAACTTATTTAATTTACACTTGATTATCTTGCAAGAAAAAAAGGAAATCTGGGAAACCTCACCTGCCCTGTTCAATACCCAGGTATTTATCTCTGAGTTATACTGTTTGATTTATTGGCTAAAGATGTACTGGATCGATTTTAGGTCAGATCGTTCATAATTAGCCAATATAGACCCTGAATTGAATTGGGAACCACAAATTATGATATGAATTGTTGTTAAAATGAGTCGTTAAACCCCTATGTCATGATCCAGTGTCTGAGTCAAGTTGACTTTTTAAAACTGCAGACCACAAGCACAAACAAATCTGCAAGCATGATCCCTTAATTACACATGACAGGTACATTTTCAAAAGGTTCTGACAGTTATCAAATTTACGATTCATTCATTCGCAGAGCAAAATAGTGTTTTTTTTATTTATTTTTTTTTTTATGTCTCAATTTTTTTTACGTTTTTTACAGTTTTAGATTTGCTTAACAAATATGATTCAAATAGAGTTCTTTAAAAACTGCTAACACCAGTTAGTCTCGCAGACTGATTTTTCACCACCTAAATGTAGGGCTGGAAAATGTAACCACCTATAAGAATGTTTACTTCCACATTTCCTGATCAGGACTACTCCTTTCTTCCTTTAATTCATAGAATTAAATGAATTTATAGGATAAGGATAATTACACAATTACAGTAATATTCTAAACAACACATAATAAGTCTCTTTCTTCCTAAATGTTGACTGTTAAATAAAATGTAGATTAAGGTCATCTTTTCCAAAAGCATTGACTCAACAGTAGAGCTGTCAGGCGATTAACATTTTTAATCGCGATTAATCACATTTTGTCCACAGTTAACTCGCGATTAATCGCAAATTAATATGTGGCCTTTTTTTAGGAAAAAAAATGTGTGCTTCGTGGAATTTAGCAGTTCTACATTAATTATGAAAACAAGAATGGCAAAATTAATAGTTTTCATCAGAAATACTTTATTTTGTAACATTGTATTGAGATAAACTTTCTTAACAATACAAGGCTGTAACATAAAATGCCGAACAAAAATTCACGTATGAGAAAATCCGCGATTGATGCATCAAAAAAATTGTCGGCGTCATGCACATGTCAAATTAACACGTAAATTAACGCAACAAATCTGACAGTATTTAAATCTGAACTTTGGTGTTGCTGAATTTTTGATGAAACATGCCTCTCATAAAATGTAATGTTGCGTTGTTTTAACAAAATGAAGAGTTGGAAAATGCGTACCTTAAGATAAAGGTAGATGTTCTGAGAGCCACACAACACAGAATACACTGACACATCGCTGACATTCATCCAGAGCTCAGCTGAAATGAATACAGTGGCTCCACAGTGGTTGGACTGATCCTGGATAGGATCTGGAATAAAGCTGGACTACATCTGGACAAAGCACACTCTGATCTGAGCTGAGACTCCCTGTAAAGAATACGCATCAGGTCAGATCTTGAATTAAAGCTGGTCAAGATGAGAAAGAATTCTTGTGTGATGCAGAGATTTGCTTTTGTTGAACCCACAGTCATTCAACAGGCAGTCAGAACTTCACATAACACAGCTCCAAAGCTGAAATAGGGTTTGGGCCTGGGTTAGGTGATTTGTCATATCTACTATATTGGTTTTTGTATTTTTTTTTGTATCTACCTTTAAGTGTCCATCAATAACAACAATAAAGAAGGACTTGCAAGGTAATGGCATCTCTTTTAGATGATTAAAGCAAGAAAAATAATCTGGTTTTAATGAACAAACTGATTGTCTTTTATCATGGCAAACATTTTGTTATTATGAGAACCTCATCTCGTTTATTAAACTCTCATTTTATAAAAGTATGTCGTAATAAAAAGAGATCCCAATTTATTATTTTTATTTTTGCTATTACAGCTCACTGTAGCTTTTGTAGATTTATTTCTATCTTCTTAGATTTAAAAATTATAAAATATTCCGTTATTATAGATGATTGCAACTTTTTTTATGTTTTGTCATCATAAAGCTTGAAGAAGCAACCCTACCAACAGTTTGGATTTCTTTATTAACAGAATGACCACTAAACCATCAGACAGATCAGTTTGAACCTTTAAGTCCTGACATGGTGATTTTACTATCATATGTACTATTTTTTTTTTCCAAGAATCTAACTTTTTTTACGTATTTTAATTCTTCCCTGAAACAGATATATGGATATTCTTTAAAATTAGCAAATAAACCCTAAAGGAGAGAAATAAAGAAAATGTCAAAGCACAGCGATACAAGATTTAGTCATAACTAACATATGCCAGCATGCTTTGCCTTCAGCTGGTGGGATCAGTAGTTGTTTGCAGCTTAATTTTTTTCGGGGAGATTATGTGTGCTTGCTTTGACACCCAAACAAATACTGCAAAACTCCAAAAGAGTATGCCACTAGGAGGGTAAGTAAATAAATTGGGGAAAATCTTGACAGCTTATTACACCATGTGGGTTAAGAAGGCGAAAGTTCCAGTAATCCATTATTTACAGTTTGTTTTGGACTTCAAATTTGCTGTATTCTAAAGAAAGTAATTACTTGTTCCATAAAGAAAAAAAAACATTTTTTTAAACTGTAGCAACTTTAAGAAACCATGGATAGTACCTGTCATTCCAAGAAGTGGTGCATGTAGGCAGATTTTGTTTAAACAACTTAGTATGGAACATTGCTAAGAAAAGTTTGATTATAAAATGTGATGTTGAGAGATCAAAAGCAAAGCAAGAATACAGATGAACAAAGGAAAAAAAAGTAAATGCAGAGCAAAAAGAATTCAAACACAATCGTCTAACGAGAAAAAAACTGTGACAGAAAGAAAATGTTTTTTACAGCCTAAATGACAAAGAGCTTGCTATCTAATTAGAATAGAGGAAGAACTCATACATATTTAGATGCTGACAGTTTTGGCAGTTCATTCCCTGAAATTCTGTGCAGTTTTTCTGTAACAAAATAACCAGGTCTTCACAAAAGGATATATTTTTTTTTTGGTTTGGTTAACTCACTGAGAAATGCTTAACTGATTATGTTGATTTTCTGAATCAAACAAATTTGAATAAAACATAATAAAACCTTGAGTACCTGACTATACTCCAGGCATTTTTTCTTACTCAAATTGACCTATGCCATTATAATATAATTTAAAAATGAAATATACCAATTATAATCAATAATGGAAAATATCCCTTAGATTGAGGTACAGTACGTTTATTTTACTATAAAAATGACAAAGTGACATCACATCGGACAACATACATGTGATATTAGCAACAAAAATAAATAAATAATGAACCATCATTACAGTTCAATGTGTGGAAACACTGAATTTAGCAGAGCCATGTGACCATACAGGGTGGTAAAATGTTCCCTTCTTATTATTTTTATGTGTAAAAACAACAGTGCGCTGAACTTTATAGAACTAAAATGTGAAGGGATTTGCCATTAATTCTTGTTTACGTCTCTATTTGTACACATTTATTTAATTAATTTTTAAATTTCTCACTTTCTATGATTATTCTGTGAGATACCTGACTCATTGACAATGTGTAAGTTGTATTTCTTCGCAGAATGGTTAAAAAAAGAGAAAAAAAGGCATATTTTAAAGTCTACACAGTCCTTAAAATGTTCAATCAATTTTTTAAATAATCAAAGCAAAAAAATCTTCTGTTCAGCTGCTTGGCCCCATGTGACCCTTTGCAATTCAGTCACCTCTGGTTATCTGGTCCACAAGATACATGAATCTATCTTCCACACATGCAATACCTATGTGTGAAATGCTGCTGTTTTGTACCTCAACCACCTCAACGGCAAAAGGAATATTGCACCTTTCTTTTTTTCCGCGTTTGTTTGTACAAACTGGAGCACAACAGTTATCAACCATGGTCAGCTTCCTTCACCACGGCAGTCAGCCGATTCAATTCCTAGGCCCAACGTCACACAGCAGGATGACCCTGTGCGACATCATCTCCCAGAGCTCTATACTGACGTAATTTCAATATTTCCCTTTTGAATACTCAGTATTCTTTTGATTTTTTTTCGACAGAGGTTCCTCACTTTTTGTGAGTCCTCAAATATAAAATCCCTGAATCTTGAATCTTGAAAAGTCCACATTAGAGATTTTGGAGAGACCCAAATCCAACTAGAAGTCCCCTTCCCTGAGTTCTAAGACATGACTTTGTTCCTCATAAATATTCATCCATTTCCACAAAAACACACTATTATTACTTTGGCCTTTCCATTATTGTTGACTGTACATTATCATACAAATTTTGTAATAATATTGAAGAGACAACAATTGCCTATTTGTTTTCACTTGTGATTTGGTCAGGAAAACTAGCTGCCTGCAGTAATGAGATTGATAAATCTTTTTGATCTTCTTAATCAATTTCTAGGTCAAGATTGATAAATTATCATAATTAGTAATCATTTCCTTCTAATTAAAAAGATGGTGCCCCTTTGAGAAAGTTAATAAGTATAAGCTTGTTGAATTTAAGAGCCTGCATTATTAATATCAAAGTCACGTTTGAGTTTAAATTTGACACTTGTAAACGTTACAGAGATGGTGCGGATCAAATTATGTTGTGGCAGCCTCCACAGCTGGGACGTTGAAGTTTCAGTTACCTGAGCCACAAACTAGACTGGACACATAATAAAAAGCTTTCATACAAGAATGGCCAGAATCGCTTTTATCTTATAAGGAAACCGGGGTCCTTCAGAGTTACTGGGCTCAGGCTCAGCTTTAGTCGTGGCCTCAGCTCACCAGTTCTTAGTGGTGCGGTGGGATTCAGGAAGAGGCTATTCAGGATCTGTCTGTGGCTTCTAACCGGTTGCTGTGAAAGAAGTGTGACAATGGACAATAACTCTCACCACTCACATTCTATAGTGAAGGTTGTGTACAAATACTCCAGTGGTGAATGACATTCCAAGTGTAAGAGTGAACAATTTTGCAGGTCTTCCGTTTCCACAACTTGATTTGATTGTATTTCCTTCTATTTTCAAACACAATATCAGGATAAACATGAGGATCAGTAAGAGCTTAAAAAAGGAGTGGGTAGAAGAAAAATCTTATTATACCATGGTTTGGGTGAATACTCAATTCTGATTGGCTGCAGGCTGTCTGTTAAAAAGGGATAATCAAGAGTGATAATGAACACCTGAAGAACAAGGTCTAGTCACATAGCCTGAATGTTCCATACTCTGGCCTAAAACTCAATTGGTTACAGGAACAACAGAAACATGGAACATACGTGGATATTGGGTATTACACATTTACTACAACAGCAAGTACACAATATCTCTGTCCTTCAAATGGCACTATGTGCTTACAAATAACTGTATTATTAATGAATGAAAAACATAGTTTATTTGTTGATACACATTTAACAATCAAAAGATCGTTTTTGATATTTCTTGAAATAGTGATCCAGGAAACTATTTGTGGACAATGTTTCTGTAAAACAAATTTCTGTTTTATCTGGTAAAAACAAGCAGTAAGAGGTCAACATTTGCCTCTGAAATGAGGCTTTGTACCACTTAACATGACATTTAGCATTTATACCACTTTCCTGCTGCGACAGAGCAAGGTCAGTGCAGGTTCAGTAGCCGTTACAATGACAACATGTCATACGCATATCAAATAGTCTGAAAAATAACAACAAAATAATAACAAAATAATAAAATTAAGAAAGATAAGACTAAAGTATGCATTCCAGTCATAAGTGACTACGGTATAAGCAAGATAATGCCCTTAACGCAGAATGGTTCACTGCATCTTGTCCATTAGTTTCTTCATATTGTGGACGTTTGGCTCAAAAAATAGAGTTACAGGTGGAATTTTTGTTTTTTCTTTTAGGATTTTGGAAAGGAAAGGTCAGTGACCTGTTGGCATATACTCTGCTTTGTTTTCCCAAGTGTGATAACAGGTCCAATCTCTCGTGCTGACAACACCAACAAGCAGGTGCAGGTCTGCCTCAAAAAGAATAGATTCCATTCACTGATGTGACTCACCAAAAACATTGACATTCGATTCAGGAAATAAAGAGCAGAATAGGCGAATAGTGTTCATTTGAAGAAATAAAAAAGACTTTGCAAATATGAGGGAGCCAAAAACAAGTTGGAAAACATCTCTTTGACGACTATGAAGAAGTGTTATGTCACTGATCTGGAGAAAAAGGAGAAAATAGGTAACAAAACAAATGTAAAAACCGGAGGGTTAAAAAAAATCTGTCTGCAGTGTTGATATATTGGGCAAAAGACACCCCAATTTGAGTAAATTGTAATAAACTAAAAACATTTTTTTTTTTTGCCAAAAGTCTCAGTCCTGTGTTTTATTATTCATTTAATAAACAAAAAAATTGCATTTCCAAAATTACTTAATATGCATTTCTTTTTAATTATTGATATTTGCGATACTAGCCCTGTAATTACTTGGAATCAGATCGACGAGTGTCACCGCCCCGTCTAACAAAACAAAAAAAGAAGCAAATAAACACAAATGACTGGAACAAAACAAAGAGTGGCAATGCCAGAGTTAATTAACCTCTTAAGGCCCGAGCTAACATTTGAGCTAATCTTCAACACACCGTCAGGGTTTCCCTGTGAAGCAGAATTAACTATTGCAGTAATTTAACCTATAACGTGATGTCTACGGACGTGGACAGCAGGTCTTAAGAGGTTAACTTAAACAATTGTGCTTTTCATCAATAAAAAATAACAGCACACAACCCCAAAATACAAGAACTCATCAAACGTAAAACTATTAAATAGCATTTCCCATCAGAAAAAGCCAACTAAGAACTAAATCACAGGAGCAAGCATAAGAAGGGTATGACTGCAAGACTAGAAAATTAACTAAATCAGAGGAAAACGTGTCTTCATCGAGCCTCTAAACTGAGGCAGACAGCTGGGGCAGACTGATGAACACCCAAGATTTCAGCTGCCACTAAAGCAGGAATTTCTGGGAGATTTTAAACCTCCCTTCCAGCCTGGTGATTGGTGGAGTAGGAGGCCTCACTTGTTGGCAGCAAAGGTGAAACTGACCTCTACAGGAGCAAAACCTCACACACACAAAACAAAATCGTCTGATGATCGGTTGATTTTAGACTGCCACCCTCCAGTCACACTGCCACTGTCCAATTGTTAGAAAACATACGGTAGCAATGTGCGCACTTCACAAGCGCTGTTGACATGGGCTGGGAGCCCGGCGACGACCAGACATGAATCTGGCGATCCTGGGCACTGTGGGTCCAAATGGGGAGAATGCATTGATGTCGCACAAAATTCAGCAAAGCATTGGTAGAAGCAGCAACTTCGAGACCTGCATGTTGACGATTTGCAGTTGATGCTAAGAAGAATACAAAGAAGACAGAACAATGTGGTTTCTTGGGAGGCATGCTGTCTACAAATGTGTGAATTTGTAAATTGGTAAGATTATAATGTGCGCTCAAAATCTGAGTTTTGAGTGAACAGTGGAGCAGAATGGCCCACTTATACCCATGGGCTACCAGGCGACCGGGGGCCGGTAGCCAACAGGTTTTTGGATTTTGGTTAAATCAACACGATATTAATAATCAAAACACCACTGCGCTTCCCGTCTTTCTTCACAATCAGGAACACCTTTTACACAAAACAAATTATACATTTTGTTCTATTTTGATGGAATTGATACCTTTAATGAGATATCAGTGAAATATGAGTATTCTAGAGTGGTATAAAAATATTTCAAAATTAAAAAAATAACACTTAGTAAAAATAATGTAAAAATTATATAAAGCTCACTTGGATATTAAAATTATATATATATA
>NC_050514.1:12708000-12710320 GCF_002922805.2 Oryzias melastigma
AAGAGTATAATTAAATGGGCAAACCATGTATTTCTTTTAATACTTTTTAAGCTAACTTTGATGTTGTATCTTACAAATATATTTAATAAAATTGTCAACTATATTTATTATTAGTAACATGTCATTTTTTCTGAGAACTTTTCATAATAATGTAAAAAGTGTGTGTAAAAAAAATCATGCATTATGTTTGTGTAATGACTGTGTTTTGATAGGCAAACAAAGCTGTTGATTTTTTTTCCAGAGAATACATGATCAACAGATTCTGCACTGCAGCCAAACTTGCTTAAGGCTTAAAGCTCTTGAAAACAAAAATGTGAGTATTTTCTGCATCCTTCTTTCCTATTTCACTGCCCTCTAGCATATAATGCAATTATATCTGTTCTTTCTTCCTCTTTTCCCACACCTTTCTGCAAATTTGTCTCAGATTAAGGCAGGGAAATTCTCTGAAGTGCAGAGGAGTCTGGCTGGAGATGTGACAAACTGAGGCTTGGACTGCCTCGCTCTCATATTTGTCCCATGATTCTGAAATTATTGGATTTATGCTTTCAAATTGTGTCTTTCTTGTGCTCACAATACCTTCATGTGACAGACCTTTTCATTCATTTTGACATATATTATACTCAAAGCGCTTACAAATATGCTGTAGCTTTAAAACAAGTGTGCGAGAGATGAAGACAACAGCCAATTGACAGACAGATGAAAGACAATGTTGATTTCTTTTTCTAACAGTCTTTTAAATGTATTTATAAGAATATCAAATTTGGTAAATTGATAATTCGCATTCATGGATAAAACTGCTGGTACAGGTTTCTGTTTTTCAATTAAAAACTACAATGGTCACAGTCCAGAGGAATATATATAATCTATCTAATGAAACAGACTCAATAAAAAATGATGGTTTAACCTTTTGAAGCATTCAACTTGTACCACTTCCAGTGATTTTGCATGTGACCTCTGCACATGTAAGCAAGTATTTTGGGTCAACCCTTCTGACCAAACGTCTCCAATTTGTGGTTTTTTGAAAAAAAAAAAAAAAAGTTTTCAGCAAAATTCACAGGATTTAGATCATGTAAGGCTGCTTCATAATACTCCGAGACCAAACTCTCTAACACAAGGCAACACATTTCTCTCCAGAATGCTTTAATGCTCTTGAGATTTCATTGAACCGGCACAGATTCAAGACACTCTGTGTCAGATGCACCAAAGCAGCCCCAGAACATAAGGACAGAGCAGCAGAAATTCTGATTTCTTCAGATTTTGAACCCCATGTGGGCAATACTCCATCTGGATTAAAACAGACCACTTACACATCTAAGTGAGACCAACTTGAGTAAAGAGGTGAGATCTCATCAAAAGAGATGAAAACATATCACAATATCTAGCTGACTGCATTTTTTCCTTTTCTATTTCTTCTCTCAATATTTTAAACATGCTCATTGGCTGTTAACTTCTTAACAGCCAAAGTTTAATCAGACTTTTAAAGAAGTTTGCTATTTTTCAGCAATATTCTATAAGTCCCTGTGACCAAAATAATCAATATAGACACTTTTATTCTGAAACTTACAGAAATAACATTCTACTATAAAGTAAGTGTTTTAGTATTTTATATTACATGTTTTGAAACATTCAATAACGGATACAAAAAAAAAAATGATTTATGAACTTTTACAACTTGTAATGGAGGGAAGGGGCAAGATTGTCACAGTTGTTAAGTCTTAGTGAAATCCCAGCTGCTCCCCACGGCTGGACACAGCCTAATACGCATGAAAAGGACACAGCGAAAGGGGCTATGATTATGCAAATTTTTAGCCAAAACATCCAAATTTGGTAATTGCACCACTGCAGATCAATGTATCCATATGTTCCCAGTGAGTGGTTTGAAGGATCTCAGTTCCGAATTCAATTTACCCTCAAATCTGCAGTTGCAAAAGATGGGAAAGAAAAAGCAAAAAGAAAATAAGAAAAAGAAGACTTCTATCAAACATTTTCTCCTAGGATGGCCACTGGACCATGAAAAAGAGAATAATCGTTTTTGACCTAGTTTAAAAAGAATTCAAATAATGTCTTAAGGTTCATTGAAGAAAGAAAAAAAACTCACAGAGTAAGATTTATCTTATTCGATGAGACAATAAAAGACTGACTTTACTCTCCACTGCAGAAACAGTGAAGCTGGCTCGTGCTGGAACACCACTACATTCTGCAAACACGTTTCACTCCATAGCTTTATATAGTAAATATTTCCAAACAGTCATGCTGAAATGATCCCATGTTGTATTTATTAAAATATATAAAGTCTAAAATAATTGGAAGAAATGCTTGT
>NC_050514.1:12710492-12718380 GCF_002922805.2 Oryzias melastigma
AATAAAACAAACAGTCATATTCTAGGACATAGTTTCTGCAGAGCGGCAGTAGTTCATTAGAAATCCACCTCTGTGTTGTGAGCCGGATTGGAGGGGCGGAGTTAGCCTACCACCACTTCCCATCATCCATTTGTTTATGTGCCCTCTCGGTAGCTAACTGCCCCTCACAACCCCAATTTAACATTACCGGTGAAGCAAAGGAAATGAGGAAAACAAAGATGTAGATTTATCTAGTTGTCTACAAGTAGATGCATCAGGTTGAAGTGGAACAAAGAGCTGATGGCTTGCCGTGGTGTCAAACATGAGCTTTTACAAATGGCCTTTTTATGTCTGCTGCTTATTCACAATGACTTGAATAAAGAAACACCCAGTAACGCAGTTTTAAGCCTATTTTCTTATATGTATGTTGCCACAATATGTTAAAAACGCCAAGAACATTCACATGTTGGTGGGTCTTTAACACAATATCATCATAGTACGTAAACTTCTTTCGCTGGTATATGTTTGTTCCTCTGAGGTGTAATAAAAATTTGAGACTAAAAGACCCTCACTATAACTTCTTAAATGGGTTCTTGGTGAGAAGAAATGTACATGTTTCTCTTTGATGTTTCTAGCATGCAGTTTCATGGTGGAGAGAAGGTGTTACTTAGTCCTAAAAAGTAATTCTCAGAGGAGTTTTTTTTTTCCACCTATTTTACAATAGTGCTTTCCGACATTGTTGTAATTCGCAAAGCTTTCCATTAAATATTGCTGACTATTGTGAATATGTATTTTCAGAATTAGCGTTTATTAAAATGTAGCTTTAATAAAAGTGGCCTGCTTTTGAATTTATTACAGCTGTTTCAGCTTTTTAGTGCTTGTTCATGAACTGCAGGGATGGTGCTTCACTGTACATGAATATAGTCTACGGTTAAAAGGTCGTTATCATCAATCGTGGTTAAGGGGGTAATACTGCATAGGAGGACGGTGAAACTCAGTTTTAAGGGAAAAGATGGTGGTGCAGGAGATGAGGATTTAGGTCATTCTTGATTTAGATGAATGGACATCATACAGAACAACATTAGTTTCTTATTTCAGCCAAATTCCTTTTTTTTATTATCTAAGCATTCACACACACATTCACTGCTCATGGTCTACATGCATTAAATCAATATTGTTGAGTTTGCAATTAAACATTTTTTTAAGTTTAAAATGTTTTAGTTTTTCTTTGCAGAGGTCACTGAAATGTCTCGACCATTTGAACAAATGTGAGTTGTTGTCACACTTAACTTGATCCTTAAACCTAAAGATCATTAGAAACATTAATTGGTCAAATTTCAGTAACAAAAGTTTAGTTTGACCATACACACATTCCTGCATAAGTTGCTTGGGTCAGGAGCAAATTTACAAAGGTTTTCAAGGCTGTGTCATACATTTAGAGAAGTGACCCTGTGAAAACCAAAAGACTGTCAACATGGCCCTCGGAGGCCCATTAAAAGCATGCAAACATGGATCACTCTATATAGTATTTTTGTTGGAGCACAGAGGATGAAGGTCAGCAGATCAAAGCCTTCTGGCTGATGTTCCTTGGTCTCTGATGAGCCCTCTTGGGTTTCATTGATTACCCAATGAGAGACTGGAGCAACGACATTGAACAGATAAAAACAAAGTGACTCGCCTTGCTTCAGAAAGCCAAAAGTTATTTTCCCTTCAGCTGCCCCATGAGATCTTGGGTTCTCTTCGGCAGCATGCCACTTAATCTGACTTTGAGTGCTGTCAGTGATCCCAACATTTGGGAATGTTGTACCATTCCTCTGATAAATCCTAATAAATCACATAAGGAATAGAAAGCGTATTTATTGTAGGTGGGGGTTGAAGATACAGATGTATTAGGTGAGGGAAAACATGATTTTTTTCTCTCCATCAGAATACATATAATTCCATTTTTATCACTTGATTTGAGTCTGTCGGTACAGTCAAGGTGAAAAGAAGTTTCCTCTTTCAAGCTGATGGTGGTGAGATTGTGGAGTGCCACATGCTGCCATATCCTTTACAACGAGGGTACATGGAAGCTAAAAGGGGAATGGTCAAGTGTAAATGTATTTTTTTCTATGACCTGCACCTCAGGTAAAAGCTTTATAGTGCCACTGAAAGATCGAGATTTAGACAATAGAAATACATCTGTTGTGTAGAGAAAAAAATGTTTGAAAACATGAATTGTGTCTTGAATCATGTCGGATTGGCTTTATACTGAATTCACAACAAATCAAAAGCAAATTGGAATTTTGCATTGACCTATCTCAGTCAGGTTAGTTGTATTTTTTATATCACTCGTAATTTATAATTTTTATCATTTATAACACAAAAAAGTGGAGAAGTATTAGGGTGATTGAAAAACTTCCTCTCCATATTTTTATGCCGTCAAACTAGAATTTTCCATCTTTGTTTATTCATTCCTTCCTCTTGCCTTAGGATCGGGGTATTAGCTCAAAAAAAGGTCAAAGCAACAAATTCCACATTGTTGGCTCTTCGTTGTCACCTGAAGGAGGATCTAAGGCACATGTGTCAAAGTCAAGGCCGGATCAGGTCCTCTGGCTGATTAGATCCGGCCCGCCAGATCATTTTATATTTTTGCTGGTAACGTATTGTAAGACATTTTCATTTGCAACTGGTCACATTTTGTCGCATGGTTAAGGATGCTCTGCGTCAAAAATGTACATTTTGGGTGTCCCCAACTCGTCGTTTCTTGTGCTGGCTGCTCCCATTTAAATCAGGGGTCCCAACCCTCCGGGCTGCGAACCGGTACTAACTTGAACCCAGATGCGGACCAGGCTAGGGTTAGAGTACTGGGCTAGGGTACCGGTACCGGCTGCATCTTGAGGTTCATTCATTCATTCATTCATCTTCCAGACCTCTTCTTCCCTTTCGGGGTCACGGGGGTGCCGGAGCCTAACCCGGCTACTGAAGGGCGAAGGCGGGGTACACCCTGGACAGGTAGCCAGTCTGTCGCAGGGCCTCAATCACACACCCATTCACACACACATTCACACCTAGGGGCAATTCAGAGTCACCAATTAACCTATGAAGCATGTTTTTGGACGGTGGGAGGAAGCCGGAGTCCCATGCACGGGGAGAACATGCAAACTCCACACAGAAAGGTCCCAGCCGGGATTCGAACCGGGGCCTTCTCGCTGTGAGGCAAGAGCGCTAACCACTGCGCCACCGTGCAGCCCATCTTGAGGTTTAGTCCAAGTTAAATTTTTGAAGTTTTAAAACGTAGTTTTAGTGTGTTAAATGAATGTTTATCCTATTTGTTTTAAATTTTGGCCCCTGGTCTAATGACAGAGATGTCCAGGGTCTGTCTAGTGTAGTATAGCAATTGACTGTTGCTTATATTTCATGTCTAATTCTGTTTTTTGTACAATTATTGGTGTGAAACCCGTTGAGATGATTGTGTTCTGATATTGGATTATGTAAATAAAATGTAATTGATATATTTTGTTAATAAGCAGCATTTTCATGGCTGGTTAATCCTAGTGGGCAGTGCCTCTGATATTTTGTTACTTTTTAAAAAGAAAATCTAAAAATGGATTCATTTCCATTGGTCTACTGCTAGTAATATATTGATAAAAACATAAAGCATTTTTTTAAGTGCAAAAAAGTAAATAAATTAAACGTGTCTATATTGCTCCAGTGTTCTCATTTTCACATATGGATTTTGTCCTACTGCATATTTTGTCAATCATACTACAAGGTGTGATTAAATTCTAAAATTTGACTGAAATATGCTAGTTTAATTGGAGCCAAAGTGCTATGAGAGTTAAATGGAGGTATACCAAGCATATGTAAAATGCAAAACTGCACAGAAGTGTCCTCTATTTAGACAAACTGACTGGGGATTCAAAATTAATGACGTGCTTTGATTATGTTTCGATTTGGCTTCGCGATTATCTGGTCTCAGGTGTACATGTCAAATGCGAGGTGATAGTTGGGATAGATCCACCCTGTGCAAACTTAAACAGGATGATGAAAGTTCAGAAAATAATCATGGATAGAAATAATAATTAAAAAAATCAGCTTTCAAATAAGATAAAAAAAACATAAATAAGTACAAATGTAATTACATTTCTCAGTATTGAGTAAATGTAGTACATTGCTTTTACTGCTCTCTGATGAACCCACCTCAGAGATCTAATTGAATTGGAGCAAACATGAACCCTTTGCTTTATCCTTCAAAAATGTATTTAATAAAGTCATTAATTAGAAATATGTACTCAAGTGTGGAGCTGGGAGTGTCTCATCTGCTGACTTTGGATCAAATTACAAGGTGGGTCAAAAATAACTTGTTAAGTTTAGAATACCCCTAAAACTTCTAAAGGTAATGATTTACAGGTAATTTGTTGAAGTGTACATCTTTTATGACATCGAATCTTGAAGAACCTTTCAACACTGTGTTTTCCCCACATGATAGACATGAACAGTTGATGGAATGAGAGTAATGAGTAGGAAAGACAAATGTGTGGAAGGATGCATTGAGACAAAGAGTGGAGACTGCATTTTAACACAGGGGCATGTTAATGAATGTGTGTTCCCCTAGACTGCTGGCTTCTTCACTGAAACATGAAAATAAGATTTTGACACATCTGGGAAAAGCTGCACTCAGAATGCACTATCCTCAAGTGGGATTAGCATCAAGAACAAAGACGCAACACTTCTTCACAGTCTTGGTATGTTTGTGCACGCAAAATGCATTTTTAGGCCACATATGTTCAAATCAACACTGGTTAAAATGAGGCCCTTGGGTATTCTATGATATAAATAATGAGGATATAGCACTCCGTATTACAAGAGATTGATGCCTATTTTCAGCATTTTATATGCGTATTTTAAGTTTTAAATTGTTAGTCTGAAATCTTTGAAGTCTTGTGATATGTGATTGCCATGCAACATATCAGAAATGAACTGGAAAGATCAAGGTCTAATTACAAAATGTTGCTAATACTTTCATCGTGGATTGAAAATGTTATTTTTGAAAGTCAAATTCTGCTCATACAAATAATGTGCAATTGTGAAGTATTATTAACAAGGACATTAAATGATATTTAATTGATTGTTCTAGTTCCTGGACATTTTGTAAGAGATATAATATGTTTAAAATGACATCAACTTGTTTTATTATATCTTGACACCGTCTGGTTGTACTGCTTTCCTTTTCCATTTATGTTCAATAGCCCCTTTGTGCTGAAGTTAGACTCAATTGTGATGACAGAGGAGAAAAATATCTCACCTCCAACAGTATTTCGTGACACACCTTTTTGCCAGTTTCCTAAAATATTTGAACCGACCTCCCTTCTGCCTCTTCTTTTGCCAGCCCTATTTCTTTCACCTTGTGCTGTGTCAAAGAAACCAGGCAGTGCCAAAATATGTCACTTTGGAATTCAATACCCCCAAACTCAAACACATGGATGGAGTCACAGCCAATAGAATCAACAGTGTCTACTGAGGTGAGTCAAATTGTTTTTTTTTTTTTTTTTTTTTATATATATATATTTTCAACTACGGTTTAATCACATCTTATTTAAAGTATGCAAGAAACATTGGTATTTCATAGCTATAGTAAAATGTAAAAAAAATATGAAATAAAAATACATGCATGAAACAAGGAAATGTATTTATTTATCTTGTTTAATGTCATTGGCAGGGTGTTTTTTGTCTCGATACGGTTTTAGGTTTCAAACACAAGTAATTTCCTGGATTGATGAATAGCATTGATTTGAGTTGCATTGAAGTCGCTATTCAATTTCACCCCTTACAGAAGGCAATGGGGTATCACAGAATACATTGATTCAAAAGACATCCTGGTTTGGATGACATCAAATAAATAAGAATAAACAAAATGGAACTAGACTCCCAATTCTCCTCCTTGACAGTGACTTTAAAAGCACGTCTTTGAAATAAAATGGAAAAAAAATGTAAATAAAAAGGTTAACAGGAAAGTCACTGTGTCCCTCAGAATCTCCACTAATCAATTATTTGTTTAGTGTCTCAGATGTCCTCCTTAGACAAGGTTGACTTTATTTCGTATGGGGATACAGATGAGTTCAGTGATTGGTTCTTATAGGAGGATAACTGACAGCTGGAAGTGATTTGCTGTATTTTTAATTTAGTTAAACAGACAAGAATAGTTTGTTCTTACACTCATGGAAGTATCGTATTTGCCTTTGTCTCATGGAAGTATTGTATTTGCCTTTGTCTGTATGTTTTAAACTGTAAAATATTCTGGAGTTAATGGTATGTGCATGTGTGAAAAGGGGTGGAGATTTACAGGGACAATGTTGTTTTTCAGAGGCCTCCTTAATGAGCCAAGGTAATCAATGCCAAAGGAGATGGCTTTGATGGATGCCTTTGCGAAAACAATGTTCCGTGATGACCTCTCTCCAAAGGAACCACACGGCATAAACTCCAAACACAAAAAGTGACCTTGAGCTGGTTGTTGCATGCAGTTACTTTTTTGATTCATTTGATTTTGTATCATTTTAATTCTACTATTTTTTAAGCCTATATTTCTAGTTATGAATGTCTATCTGTCTGTCCCCACATACAGACTGACATACATGCACGTACCATGTGGTAAAAGCTGAAAGGCCAAATATTTTGTCTCCCTCTATTAAGGATTGGTGCCTCTTCAATTTAGATTACTTGGTTTTTGTTCATTAGGCAGCTCATCTACAAGGATTGCACATAAGATTTCTAGATTTACTAACAGGTTTCTCTTTTGTAGTAAAAAAATAAAGATGTTCCACTTATTTTCTCTTTTCTTTTGTCCATTTATTTTGAAGGCTACTAATATACCAATATATTTTGTCTTCTGGCCAGAATTCGTAATGATGCTGTCTGAAGTAACACTATTAACTAACGCAGCTATTTTCTTTTTAGTAATGGGGTAATCTAGCTAATTAATTACAATGCCAATACTGTGTAAAAAAATGCAACAATTGTTGTTTTGTTTTGAACAAAATGTAATGTAATAATTATTAAAGATTATGTTCTTTTTAAAAATGATCAGAAAAATACAAATTTTAACAAACTCAATTTTTCGCACAGCAACACATACAATTCACTATTGATTAAATTACTAATTTAGTTTCTTTTTGGATCATGTAGTGATTTTTGTTCATTCTTAAAACAAAACAAAACAACAAAAAAAGCTTTTTGGGATGACATTGACTAAAAAAATGGTTGATTCGATTTTCTCCTTGTTTGTCACCTTGATACAAAGCACAGTTGTGAATTTTGCTTGATAAATGAGATTAATCTATTTAAACTGAAAATGTATCTATAAAGAAAAAAATATTACTATACAAAAAGATAGATTCTTTGGGGTCACATTTCTATTGCTTTCATGTCTAACCGACTGTTTCATCTGAGATGAATAATGTGTGGTACTTCTGTACACGTACAATATTCTCCCCTGGGAGGTTTTAGTTTTTAAGCTCTTTTGTAGTCAATTTCTGTGAGATTATAACTTTTTTTGCTTTTTTTTAGCTTAAGGCAGTTTCGTTTTTGCTGTGCAATGTTTTTTTTCTGAAAGAGAAACAAGCAACTATTGACACACTTGCAACAAGCCATAGGCAGTTGGTGAGTTTCTCAGTGGGATCTGTCGCTGCCCATGATCATCTCAGGAATGAATGGACACACAATTTCAAGCTGCTCACTGAAGTCTGGTGTTTGTAGGAAAGCAACAAGACATTTTCAAAACAGACCAGGATGTTGCATTTCTGATAAATCCATCCACCAGTGAAGGGTATCAGGCTGCAAAAAAGAATAATTATTAAAAAATAAATAAACATATATATGTATATATTGAAGGACTATGCCAATCATGTTTCTATAGTTAATTAAACTCTGT
>NC_050514.1:12718650-12726824 GCF_002922805.2 Oryzias melastigma
CAAAATAAATAAACATATATATATATATATATATGTTGAAGGACTATGTCAATCATGTTTCTATAGTTAATTAAACTCTGTCATTTAAATGATTGTATCCTATTATCTATTATATTGTTTATATAAGCCTAAAATGATCTGCACATATGTCATGAAGGGAAACATTGACACATTGATATTGTGGTATTAGTATCTTTTTATATAATGTGAACATAGTAATAGTATTTTTTATAGATTTCTGTTAGTAATTTATCCGATTTTTATTGTAATATTAGCTATATTTTTTTATATATACATGCGTTAAACGTCTTTGCCTTCCAGGTTTGACATTTCGCTGGAGTTTTTCCAGTTAGAGAATTGTTTGGTCCTTTCTCTGTCTATTTCACTTATTATAGGTACATTTACTATTAACAGTAGACATAACTGTATGTGACTGTTATTTCTGGAGGCAGTTTCCCTGGGACTGCAAAATGTGTTGAATGTGCTTCAGGCAGACCATGTAAGCCTGAATTTTGTCATTTTTTGTTACTTCTCTGCACCACATCAGAATCCTTTTTGTTGTGAAGTACCTCTCTATGTACATAAGAACTACTGAGTGAAAAAACTAATAACAATTTAAAAAAAATAAGATATACTACATGCATAATAAGGCAAATTAGACCAAAAGGCTGTTTATTCTCAATTTTATCCTTCAAAAACAGAAAATGAAAACCCTAAGTTACATTTAATCCTTGCACAAACACACCGGCTCTAAGTCTACTGGGCCTTACACCCACTCATTCGTGGAGATGTTGGCATACATGTTGTCCACTTCTCTCAAAGTCTGGAATTTGTGCTTTTACAGTGATGGATGTCACTATGTCAATTCACATTTGGCAGTGAAGAAAAGCCATTACATTACAGTGCTTGTCATGCCACCCATCTACTAATATGCAAGTTTAATGGGAAGCTTACCACAAGTTAATGGACTGCATGCTGTGTCCAAGCAATTATATTACAGTGCATGACACATGCAATAAAGAAAAAAATATCTAGAAACTGCATAGTGGGAGCATATAATCAAATACATTGTGTCAAAGCTTCAAATGAAATATACTGAATTCTTTTTAAGGTAATGGGGGAAATGTAACATTAAATATATATGCCTACAAAGAACTATTGTATCAGTTATGTTATAGGGTTGAATGTTCTTGTTAAATCTCATTTCCTTTATTTTAATAGTCTTTTAGATTTTAACTAGCAGCTTTGACTTATTGGAGTAGAGAATAGAGGAGACATATTCTACCAGGGGGTGTAATTTAGCACTGTGCACTTACTTTGATCCACATTTCTCTTTACCTGATAAAGTTGGCACTATCCTTACATTTTTTCCCCAAACTTTCCACCCTGGGGTCCATGAATATTCTTTTTAGTTGAAATAGTAACTGTTATAGTCTTTCAATGAGACCCCAAAAAAGCAACAACTAGGATTTTTACACCATAAACAAGAATAAAAGAACATTTAAAACAACAGAGCAGACATACATTCTTAACTAATAAAGCCTGAGTCAGACTTAGAAACTGAATGACTTGAATGTAATGAAACAGTGTGATGCAACAAGGCTTTTGGAGTGATGAGTGACAGGTAAAAGCAGTGAAACTAAAATAAAGTCAAAGTCAAGTACCAGAAATATATCTGAAACAAATATCTGAAGCAAAGTGGCAGCCAATTATCAGGTGGAACACAAACCATGATGGAAAACACAGTAACCAAAGAAATTGTCATAGGGAAACACTAATGACCAGCTCCGAGGCTTTGAGGTAAAGTGTCTGCTCTGAGACTGGAAGGATGTGAGTTTCAATCCATAGCCGAGTCATGCTAGACTCTAAAAATGAGTCTCAATGGCTTCCTGCTTGACACAGCATTTGGGGATTGGATTGGGGGGTAAAACTACCAAATGATTACAGAGTGCATCTGTATCTGCACCTCACCACTCCCCCAGGGGATGGGTCAAATGTGGAGAACAAATTTCATATTCCTAATGGGACTTTAACTTTAATGGTGGAGGGTTGTGTTTTATGACGTTTCACACATTCTAGACCCCCATATCCAGAATTCTGAATAAAAATTGAAGGAAAAGTTGATTTGTATAAATCCAATTTTATCAACAACCAAGCTGTTTCTGCTGAACTCCAGAAATTTTCTTTTTTTTTTTTTAGTCTATTGGAAGTGTCTATTGGAAACTCTCAAAGAAAGGCCAGTAACAAAGTAAACAGTATAGGACAAGGGACGCTGCAGATAGAGGTCACAGAAGAGAGGTCAGTTCATTAGAAAAAGACAGGATACAGTAAATAACCCATTTTTGTACATCCTTCCTATAAGAAGACCATCAAAATGACATTTTATGTGGTTTCTGATACACAGATGTCAGACATTTGGGCATTGATATATGTACTTGAACCGCATTGTTTGAACCAACCAAACAGGGAGCAAAATGTTACTTAAGAGGTTCTTACTTGATCAATTATTCAGTAGGTCAAGAGAGGATGGCTACAATATGTGAGAGAAAAAGAAATAGGTCAAGAATTGGCATTGAGACATTTGAAGCAAACACAGAAAACATGGCATATCGTCTCATATTGATGGAAACTGCAGAATAACTGATAAAAAAGGGAGGGAAAAGAAAGCTTTCTTGTCTGACACTTTTGTTAGTGTAAATTGTATAAGACAGTTGAGATTATATTTTCTTATATTTTATATTTTCATTTTTTTCTGAGGGTGCCATAATTGTTGGCCAGACTACCTTTTCTTTTTCTTTTTTTTCAAAATATTTTTGTTTTCAGTATAGCTCCATTGAAGTGCTGACAGAATTTGCAAGAGTTGTGGAAGCAAACATGTAATTTCAACCTACTTTCCATATCAAACGCTCAAGTAAAAAAAGACATCATCAATGTATGGGACATTACCATATTTTCTGCATTATAAAGCACACTTAAAAGTTTTATTTATTTATTTCAAAAACAGTGTGTTCCTTATATATAGATCACTTCTGATGTTGAAGCAATTTTGATAGGTCCATGGCGCTTTGCCAAAATGTCAGTTTTTTCATGAGTTGCAAACAAGGGTAGAGTTACAGATATTTTGAATAGGCTACTCTAACATGGCTAATGTGTAGCGTGAAGGTAGCTGATAAAGTCTGATTGACGAAATTACTTTCTCTCTAACTGTCTTTGACTTTGTCACAAGCGAATGGACGGCTGATTCCACGTGGAGCAGGTTCAGGCAAAGCTAATGTCCACAAAGCTAAAGCAGGGTCGGGTAAACAGAGGGTGGGCATTGACATAATATCAGAGAGCAGGCGAGGGTCTAGGGCAGGCGACAAACAGAGTCAGATCTGGATCAGAAACATAAGAAGACAGGTCAGGAAATAACTCTCAGTAATGAAGGCAGGGTGGCACAAACAATACTTCGCACTGAGTGGGGCTCTGTGTTCTGCTCACATCGCATGTGGGTGACTGTCAATGAGTGTAAGATGAACAGCATCCGGGGACTGTGTGCGGGGGCGGCTAGGAGATGAACACTGTTAATACTCTGGTGATGGCTCCCGCCAGTGACCAGATGGGTAAACAGAGCTCTTATTCTTTTGTCTTGCTTTATGAGCCTTACGGTTAGGTGTGCCTTGTATATGACAGAAATTTGAAAATAGACCATTTATTGGCTATTCCTCGTGATCTGGAGCGGAAAATACGGCACTCAGAATCTTTGTGTATTTGTTGGATTTTTTTTTTTTTTTTTTTAGATTTTTCAGTTTTACTTTAAGTAGCATTCAACAAAGATAAAATGAAAATATTAGCTGCTTTCAGAAATAGCTTTACATTTGTGAAGGGTTCTTACTCTTGGATCTATTTTATGAACACAGTCATGTTAGACTTGAAACTCTCAGAAAAGATTAGTTTTACACTACAAGACTATAGGTCCACAGCCACACAAGAACAGTCACAACAGAAAAAATAAATCAAATATTTATAATAGAAAAAAGGGAACTTGTGTTTCAATTGAATGTTTTACGTACAGCTTCTTCAGAATATTGTCTAAAACTTTAATGAAAGAGAAAGATATGCTGCAGTCTTAATATTAAGTACCAAGGTCAAGATCTGTGATTTTATTGCCTTGAAGAAAACCACACAAATACCCCAATCTCTCCTTAGTAGTATTTACAAAACCTAAACTGTAATGCATAGCACTAAAGATTTAGATACTTAGAGCTCTTTAGTGTTGGTTCAAAAATGGAATGCAAAGTACTTTCTTCAACATTTTAGACAACATTTTTGTCATGGTGGGTTTGAAAAAACAAACGAGGAGCAGTTTTAATTAAAATTACTTTTAAAATGTAATTAAATCATCTATAGAAACCTGACCTGTTACCTTGGCAGATGTGTTTTAGCTCTCAATACCCCAACAGGAAAATTACTGTCAAGAGTTTTTAACAGCTTGAAAATTATACTACTATAAAATACCATCACTTCTAATTAGTTTGTCAGGCTTTCATGTATTATGTCTGTCATGTTTGTTTTTGTCCTAAAAACTTTTATTTAAAAAAAACAAATTAATACATACTAGTGTCATACTAGACTGCAGGGCAACTTTTAGGCATGACAAAGGTAAAGGCTTTTCCTACAACAGATTTGTGTGCATTTTTCATCACCCACCTCTTTTTATGATCATTATTGTCTGTTGTCAAGTTATTTTCAAGTTCAAGAAATACAACTTATTATTTGACTGATATCTTTCTTAACTCTAAATGCAGATAGAAATTAGCACCTTATTTTTTACTCTTTCACACATTTTTGCTGTTTTCATTTTTTAGATATTCTGCTACTTTTTTATGTTGTTTTCTTTTGCATTATATGGACAAGGTGGGTGCTGCTAAAATATGTTGTATTCTGTACAATGCCAATAAAGCTATTTTATTCTGATTGTCGGAGATCGACTTTTTTCATACTGGGTCACAGTAAAAGCAAATTCATGCCGTCATTACTAAAAGGGGGATACACTTTGGACATGCAAAGTCTATGGAGAGCTGTACAGCGTAGGTCCTCAAGATCGACCACTCTGCCTTAATTTTTCCTGATCACAAGTGCAGGGAGAATTTGAAAACAGGCTTTTAAATTTTAGGATTGGGCATCACTAGTCAAAAATTAGACAGAGCTGTTCACAATGACACGCACCCTAAACGTATTTTTCCATAATTGTTTTCCATCAAATACACACCATATACACATTTCTAGATGAAAGATTTTTGTATTTAACATGTTATGTGATTTGTTGCACTGTCGAAAACATTGATAGAGGCTTTGTGTAAAGATCAGCAGCTTTTTCTAAAGTTGTGAAGAGGAAAAAACAGGCTCTTTCAGAGAAGTTTTAAAATCTAAAAAAAAAAAAAAAAACTCATCCGGGCTAGCTGCAGTGAGCTGCGACCTTTTCTTTTTATGGCAGCAATAAAAGGGTTTACACTCAGTGTTTTCAGGTATTTCTAATCTTTCTTTTTGCAGGCCTTTGCCTGCATACCCTGACACTCTCCCGCCTCTTATGCAGTAGTTCTAACTTGATTGCCTCGGGCTACTGCTCCATAACAGTAGCATCATCAAACAATCTACAGAACCAAAGACAGAGACCATCTTTGCTCCTGCGTGAGGCAAAAGATCTAGGACAAATAAGACAAAATGCAGAGACCTGCTTCCCAGTCTTGTGGGAAATCACCTTGGTGCAGCACAGTACTGACATTTCAAACCTGAATGAATACTTTCAAGTTTAAAACAGGTTAAGTACATACATCTCCTCATTCTTTTTTTAAACAATGATAAAGATAATAGAGGAAAACAGATGAAGTTCCCTAATAACTGTGTTTAAAGTTCTTTGCAAGAAAATGTGCTCTTCCTCTTCTGTGTAACCTTGACTGGATGGGTGCTGTGGTTTCTTATATAGTTTTATATTGCTGTTCAGTCTCAGTCACTTTATTTTACTTCACTACAATGTGTGAAGGTTTTTACATAGTTCATATGTGTCACAATTGCAAATAATTTACAGTAATAGAGCTGAAATAAAAGTATATAACCACTTTATAACCAGCTCTCAAACCAAAGCCGACTGAAGAGCAAATTTTTACACTCTCAAATAAATGTAATTATATCAATTTACTTAAACCGTGTAATAATAGAGTTCAAATAATTACTCTTTGACTTGAACAAACATCAAAGCCTACATCTGGACTTTGTGTTCATTCAAGTTAGTATAGAGTTTTTCATCCAAATAACACAAATATTCAAATATAAATGACATGAAGGAAGACAAATCAAAAACAGATGGAAAGAAGGATATTTTGAATCTGTAATAAAACACAGGGGTGTAACAAGTATGCAAGTTAATCAAGTACCGGTAATTGATTTATATTCCTACAATCCAACCAGATTGATCTGTCTGAGGCAAGTTTTTAATCAAATAAAAATCAACCTAGACCATTATAAAGTCATTTCCCAATGAAATATATTGAACTTGGAAAATACCATTTTGATGGAGACATGGCATAGGGTTATTTTAGTATGACATAAAAACAACAAAGTGTCATCACAGTGGATAACACACACATTTGATGACAGCAAAAAATGATAAATCCATCATTACAGACCAATGTGTGGAAACACTTTGAATTTTGCAAAGATATGACCATACAGTGTGGTTTAACGTCACAATGATGTTCTGTTTGTTTTATTTTGATGTGGAAAATCAACAGTGGCTGAACTTTATTAAACTGAAATGTGAATAGATTTGTCATAAATTCTTGTTTGTACAAACATTTAATTTACCCTTGATTATCTTGAAGAAATGCGAGGAATCTGTAAATCACAAAAACTTGCATTAGCTATGTTTTTAACCACAGTGGACAGTCAAAATACACTGGAATGTGTTTCTGGTAACCCCCTTTTTTAACTCTTGTAGTTCATGAGTCACTTTTTGTACCATTTCCATGTATTCATTGGACTTAACCCACTTGAACTTTGAAAAAATATATCTATATATCATTGTTAGGGTGTTCCAACACTTTTGAGTAGTAGTGTATCTTTATTGAATATTTTCAAACCTCATTTGTTTTTCCTTAGTTATCACGGATAAATAGAATTTGCTCGACAGCAATCAGGTTGATGTGTGCATGGCCCTCCCAACAGAAGAGGGCATAAGTTAAACTGACGGCAAAGGCAGAGATAAACGTCTTAGCGGGGAATTACCATTCCAAGGTCATAGCAATGAGACATTTCAATTAGGGCCTTTCTCAGAGCAAATTTAAGTGGAAGGGAGGAAAGTACTTAACAGAGACAATGACAGATAAATGAAACTGCCACTCCACAACGAAATTGAAGATGGAGGCGGAAACCTGAAGGGTCACTTTAAGGAATGAATTTACATCCCTTTAAAATATGGTGATGAGTAAAATACGTATGATGCGCAAATAAGAACTGGTCATAAATTCAAACAGGGTTGTAGTAAAAGTTATTGTGGTCATTTCCTGAGTTTAATTTGAATGTCAGAGCATGTCAGAATGATGGTTGACAACAGGCGGCTGTGACTAGCTTGGCAGCTTTCTGTAACTGGATATAAACAAAACTACGTTCTTTATTAAATTGAGGTTTTTTCTTCAGCCTACTTCTCCAAAACCTTTTTAAAAACTCTTAAATGTTTATAACCACTTTACACATAGTTGCTATACTTAAAAAAATTGTCTGGAGTTATAAGTCATGTCTTAATGGAAAGCTGGATGATAGAGCTTTGATTTAATGACTTTTTAAATGAACATCCCATGCAGACTTTATCAGACATTCCTTGCTCTGGGATTTGGCGTACTATCTTACTACAGTTGTGCTCCAGGTGCAGCTTTTGTGTTTTTTAAATTAACACAGGTGCAATGTGTATGTGTACACTGGTAATTCACTGCACATCTGACACCTTGAAGCATGTTGCACTTGTGCATAGGCAAAACCTTTTAGACAACAATGTGTGCAGTGGCTTCTGCACATCAACACACTCATTTATGATAAATACTATTTGATTGCATACAACATCGGATCTTCAGCAACGTGAGAATGCTGCAGCACTAGTGAGAAGAATTCACCAGGCAGATGTTTTTTTTTTTTTTTTTTTT
>NC_050514.1:12726858-12729137 GCF_002922805.2 Oryzias melastigma
TTTTAATTTTCAAATCTGCATTAGTTGACACTATTAAGTTTCATTTTACGTGTTTGAGTTGTATTCTTTGAGAAAAACATGTCTGAAAATGCAGCAGTGTGGACATCAGAAAACAGTTTCATTGTCAGGATTTCCTGAAGTACATATTTTATCACGAGTTAAACGTTGGACTGATAAAAGTTAGATCAGCGTTTTAAATCAAGCACAGATATATTAGTCAAATTTGAGAAACGAAAATGGGTGTGTAAGGAAATAGTCTCTCTGTTATAATTTACATGAGTGATCAGTGATCACATATCTAAGACATCAACCACAGGATGACCCAGAGGGCACAGATCTATTGGGTGATTTATGCTTTCCCCTTTTATTATTATTCTTATATATGTTTTTTTTTTTTTTAGTTTGTCAAAGGAGCTATTTTATAAAATAAATATACAAATAAAAAAATGTCAATAATATTATTACAAGGAACAAGTGAAGCCACTGTGTAACATTGATAGTTGTGTTTGGTGTTTTTAACATCTTCTTGTAGCTTTTTTTTGTTTGTTTTTTGAGAACATATATAAAATAATTTCAAAATAAAACATTTTTGAGTATTTTTTTATTCAAATCGCATTGGATCAGAATTAGATAAAACCTCACGTTTGAGTAGCAACAACTACCATGATTTCCCTTCTCTGCAACAATTCTGAAACATCCACTTGCAGACAAATAGATCCCCTACCATAATAATTTCCCTCATCTGATCTGCCGTCAGGCTCTAAACTAAACAGCTTTTTAGCTCTGTTTCTTGCTACGCTAATGTTAGCTTGGGCATGTGATGTGATATAAGCTACTAGGACAGGGGTATTCAACTCCAGGCCTCGAGGGCCGGTGTCCTACATGTTTTCCAACCAACCTTCCATTGAAGCTCCTTATTGGCTAAACATACCTGATCCTGGAAATTAGCAGCCAATAAGGAGCTTCAATGGAAGGTTGGTTGGAAAACATGTAGGACACCGGCCCTCGAGGCCTGGATTTGAATACCCCTGTACTAGGAGAAAGAGTAATCTAAAGGTTGAGGAGAAATAAGTGAAAGCTAACTTTCGCATCAGCGGTCCCACCTACAACTCTGAGGCAAATTTCTAATGAGCTCCTGTTATTCTGCAGAATATCTTTAAAAAAATGTAGAAATAATATTTTGGATTTATAGAATGCAAGTAGCAGCATTTTATTAATTTAATTTATCTGATTTTGTTGCAGACATGTATTTTTTTTAATACGATGTACACATAATGTACATTGGAATGAAGCTGATTCCACTTAATTAAAGCAAAAAATAAATATCCAGGTGTAAATTTGAGCTGCTCTACTACTGAAGCTGATTATTTCACAGTCTCTTCTTGTTAGATTACGTGAAATGTTTGGAATGGCATTTAATAGAGTAATAGTGTGTGACTTTGAGTTTGTGTGATATTTTTCAAAAGAGGGCACACTGTCTGTGCTATGCAAGGGCAAACAGATCAAAAGCTCCAACTTGCAATAGAGTCAGGCTGATTAGATTGCATCTGCTATTAGAGCAGGATACATCAAACAATCTCATTATGCATGGTGAAAATAACCTATGAGCTTCTCTTGAAGCATGCTTTGCAATAAGAAAAACTTAGCAACCCTGTTGTTTTATGCAACTGACAAGAGAGTACAAAGAAAAATAAAATAATTTTAGAGTTTGTCTAAAGTTTATGTATTTCAAGCTAAATGAAATGTAATCATTTAAATCACAAAACAAGGTTGTATAATCTTGTTTATTTTCCTTTTTATGATATAGTGTTTAAAACATTTTCCTTTTCATGACTTTTTGCTTTAAACCCTAAAAAGGTCTTAGAAGTTGTGCAAAGTAAAGCTTTAAGCTCCCGGCATGTGTTGCTTCTATTAAAAAAAGTACACTAACTTGTGAATTTTGAGTTAAAAATTAATTAGGAGTCCATAATTTTGCAAGAATAGTGTTGTTTTAATGATTTAATTAACTTTGATTCAAAATGAAAACTGGCACCCAGCTTGGCTATATACCTTATAAATTAGTAATTCGCTGCACACGTATAGGCTACATTCTAGAGGTTGTTTTTCAACAAATATTATTTGCAATTTTGCTATCTTTTAATCTACAAAATACCCAAATGTAGAATTTCTTTTGTAGCAATTTTAATGAAACTCCTTTTTGACGTTCTTTGAAATTATGATCTTCTTTGTCCCTGAAATGTAGCAATTAGAACATTTAAATTGGGCTTTTTCCAAAGGTA
>NC_050514.1:12729161-12730087 GCF_002922805.2 Oryzias melastigma
ACAAAGAAGAAACGTATTGAGAACAAAAACAAAAATCACCAAAATGATGCCATGGAGCCACCAGCCCCTAATGAGAGGTAAATAGGTTCCTTTCATCTGTTTGACAGTATGGAAATTTGTCAGTGTCTGGATTATTAATTTCTTCCCTTTATCCGTTGCCCTTGTTTGCTTGAGAAAGACAACGATCGCCTGCATGCTTGGTGTCTCCAGCCTTTCTCATCCTTCTCTCTGTCCCCTCCCTATTTCATTTTGCTCTTTGCAATATCACCAGCCTTTACTCTCCAGGCTCCCATCCAATCCTCATTCCTGAGATGTTGTGGTGTCTGTGACACCATCAGCTATGTGCGAAGGGTCATTAGCACAGCCATCATTAAATAAATGAAATCAATCCCAAAAACAGCTGGCTCCAGGGGAAGGAGGGGGATTTGGGAATATACTGGGAGGGTCAGACAGATAATATTGATGGTAGTGCTGCTATGATATGACTGTGTGTGTTACGTTTGAATATGCATGTGGGTACGCGTGTGCTGAAGGGCCTCACATATCATGAGCTCTAGATTGTTCTTGATCTTAGCCACAGTAATTATGATGTAAGTGGAACAACAGAGTGAGGTGTGTGTGTGGCAATTAACCTCAGGCAGCTGAAAAATGAGTCTAATGAGGAGAGCAGGACATTGAATCTGTTCAATCAATCCTTCCTCTCTCCTCTGGAGCATTTAAATGTATCAGTGACCTTGCAACAGTTAACTGCGACATACATTTGAACCCATTTAGCACATCACCGTCTCTCCATTTGTTTTTCGGTGCTATTTTAATCATGTTGAGGGTGTGTTTTGTTGCATTTTTTATTCTATAATGTATAGGCAATTAATCAATATGGATGGTCATCGGAGCTCATTAATATGTCAAATCTGGGCAGCAAGCTG
>NC_050514.1:12730210-12730393 GCF_002922805.2 Oryzias melastigma
GTTTTGTTGCATTTTTTATTCTATAATATATAGGCAATTAATCAATATGGATGGTCATCGGAGCTCATTAATATGTCAAATCTGGGCAGCAAACTGTTTTCTTCCAAATGTTTTTAAAATTTACCAAGATTAAACTGGAGTAAATGCACATAATCCAACTTTTATTGCACAGATAATTGACAA
>NC_050514.1:12730699-12743896 GCF_002922805.2 Oryzias melastigma
TTAAAGAACCACCAGCAGCAGCCTAGTTGTAATGAAAAGACAACTAATAAATGTAGTACATCATATACGTTTAACTTTGCCTTTTTGACATGCTAATTACTGTTAAATTGCTCTCTTTTAACATCAGCCTCCAGTGGTCTTTTGAGGAACTGCAATATTTGGTACTGCTGGGTTCAGTAATATAAACCTGCAGGCCTGGAGACCCAACAACGCTCTCAGGACCACGTTCTCAGGACCGCACTCTCAGGACCCAGGTCTTTTTGAAACAGCGCCCCTAGTGGCTGGAGGACTAATAGCACCCTCAGGACAATTTTAGGACTCGTTTTTTGAGACGGCCCCTCCTTCCTGCTGGGTGTCGTTTATCTTTTTTTTTTTTTAGATAAATGTTACTAATGTCAGTTTTGACTGAATATTTCTGATGATTTTCTTACTGTTGAATTATACATTTATTTTTAACCCTTTAGGCACCAGGGTTTTTCAGTGGAAATCTAATTCAGTACATATAGATTCTTGAAACATTTGGCTAGAGAATTCAAACTGATTTCTCTTCATTATTTTAACTAACTGCTGATAGAGTTGAGTCTGGTATTTTCCAACCACCTAAAACTTATCAGAAGATGAGAATATTGGGATTTTATTATAAATTCATCTTTACATTGTAACTTATTCTGTTGCACTAATTTAACACATTCTCAATGAGAAACGCATGTATTTCATAACTGTATAAAAATGAAATATAATAAATTAAAAAGTGCCAGAAAACCAAATTAAAAACCAAACCCAAAGCATCTGGAAAATTAAACAGGATCTGCTAAGGTTAGAAGAATAACTGTTATTATGAGTGACATTAACAGAACAACTTAGATTTATTAGGCGTTACATTAGGCTTTAAAAGACAAAACAATACTTGTAGCCACCAAAAAAGTCTGTACAAGAAATCACAGCTGAATATAGAAAAGGAAAAATATATTAGAACAATTTTAATAGCATGAGATTAAAAAATACTTTCTACTTGGGGAGTATCTATGCTTTTGTCAATTCTATACCAATCCTCTGTCAAATTTATCTACTTTACTAAAATAAATATTTTGCTCTTGGAAATGTTTTGTAACCTGCCATTTATTTTTATTTTTGAGAGTTTTTGATCATGAATTGGAACTTTTTATAATCTTGTTGGTTGGAAATATTTTGTAGAACAAAGCATTCAACACACAGTTTCATCTAGAGACTTCCTCTTTTGAATTATTGTATCCACCTGGTAAAAAAGATACACAAGTCAAATGTAAAGTAAGGAGTAATTTAGTTCTGAACAATACAGCATATATACTTAATATTATTATAAAAAGTAATATTATTCGGTAATAGCAATGAATCAAGTTTGTACATTACATTATAAGGTATTATAATTATTTACAAAATAGTAAAATATATAAATACATACTTGACTTTGCTCAGTAAACATTTTGTTTTCTCCTTTTTTGTAATACATGTAAACGATATTTAGGTTATAATGTGACAATATTAATGAATTACACCAAAAGAAAATTATAACACATGAAGATGGAAAAATAAAAAAATAACTATGCTGTAAAAAACTAAAGGATGTATTCCTAATAAACCATCATGAATTTATTTTTGCACAAACAACATTAATTTGAATAAAAGCTAAGCTAAGCTCACTGTTTATGTTTCTACAAAAAACAGAAATTTATTGGTAATTTACTTTTTATATTTTAAGATTCATGTGATAAATGATCTAGTTGTTTATCCTTTAGCAGTGCTTAAATCATTTATTTCCTTTTACTACTCAATGTGCAATGAGTCTCATAAAGTCTCCAGAAAATAAAACAAACTCCACCCTGTAGGAGGCGCTGTGTTAGAAATGCCTGGGTCCTGAGAATGCGGTCCTGTGAGCGTGATCCTGAGAACGTTGTTGGGTCTCCGGGCCTGCAGGTACACCCTTCTCGGTTTGCATCAAATTTACAAATGGAATGCGTGGGCTTGGTTTAACACCAACCAACTTTGAATAAAATAATTCTAAAAGGGTAAAAAGATGAAACGAAAGAAACCTAGAAGGCCAATGTACAAGAAGTCTAACAAAATGGGTAAAAAAAATAGGTTGATTTGGCCCAGACTGTATAAAGAGCTGCAAGCTAAAGAAAATAGTTACACTGCATGAACACAAAGCAATGTAAATGACCCACTTGCTAATAGATGGGACCAGCAAAGAGTAGTTATTTGGAGGCCATACAGCCTTGATCATAAAGGCTTCCCAGAAGCATGCAATTACCATACAATTACCATACAATAAAGTGCTAGTGCTCAGCACAGAAGCTCATTTTAGCAGTCAGATTAGTGGGCAAATGAAACTGTATATTAACAAGAACTAAAGCCAGATGAACTAAGCATCGTCTACTGATGGACAAAGCAGCTCCGTGTTTGATCAGACAGATGAATCAGCACACCACCTAGACTGCTTATAAGTGCCTATGACTCAATGCCTCTCACATGGATCCTGAGATGCCTGGAATTCTGTAACATCCACAGGGGACTAAAAGCCTTCATTAAAGAAGTCAATATGGTTACAGAATACAACTTTAAAAGTCAATTGAAAGCCATCTGAACAAGTCACTGCGGAGTGTCACGAACCAAGGAGATGCTCTGATTCCGCGTCCAACAGCCTGAGACTGCTCGATGAGTAGAAGCAGTGATACTGATAAGAGAAGATAGAGAACCCCTCTTTTGGAGAAAAAACAAAAGTGATATACAAAAACATCAGGTGGATGGCCTCCAGCGAATAACTGCTAAGTGAACGCCTCAGGCAGCAGAAGTCTGAGAAGAAAGAAGAGGAACCTTCATGGAGGCACAAGCCTCTGCACAGCATTTATTACTAAGAGACATAAGGAGTGACAGGTGTCAATTTTTTGTGACTCAAAAGGTTTACTGAAGAACCACAGAACAAGATCAGATTATGAAAGAAAATGACAAATCGGCAGTATTTGTTGTTTCTACAAGGAGGTCAAACCTGGCAGGTTAAATAAGTAATTATAGTAGATAAAGAGCAAAATTATTTAGACTCGCTTAAACCAAGCCTTTTCCAACTGTGAATACATGCCCCAGTATTGGGTAGTGACAGAAATGTTATTATTCTTGAATGAAATAACCAGTTTAACACAAGACATATTTTAACAGATGAACAAACAAATAAACAATCAAAAAACTCAAAATCAAAGGGCATTTAAATCCCATGTGGTATGCACATCCAGTCCAGTCAAAAGACAGCTGCAGCCGCAAATCTATCCATGCAGTCAACGGTCCAGCACAGGCAGCCAACCTCGTTCACGCCTGCCAGCTTTGCAGCCACCCTGAACAAAGACAGAAAACCACCACTTCTTTGTTTTTCCCCAGCTCTTGCTGTGGTCATCGTCTGCTCCTTTGTCAACCGTCTGCATTTGCTTTATCTGGTTTGTTCGCTTTTTTTAAGCATCTTCTCCTCAAGTTGTTCCTCAGTTCATGAAGAAGTCTCCTGGGACCAGACAATTACCATCTGCCACAGATCTTAGTAAAATTGTTTAAGCACATTCCAAATTTGAATGTAATCACAATACAAGTGTATCGCGCAGTAAAAAAAAATCTTAAATAATGAGGCAAACACTTATAAAAAAAAAAAGGAAAATCTGAAGTCAGGCCAGAAGAACTGACATTTTAGGAGCTGAACTCAGAGAAATTTGCCAAGCAGTTGTGGATCCTGTGCATATGAAGTAAGCCAGAGAGCAGTTAGGGGTCAGACTGGGGTCTGGCTGTTTCTCTGAGGTCATGGGGCTGTGCCACACACCAGCCCCGTGGAGAGTATGGCACATTAGTCAGTTCAGTAACATAATCTGTCACAAATCCACTCGTTTCCTGCAGCCAGACATCTGACTAAAGGCACCGTCGGCCATGCCAGTCAGGGGAGCGCTCTGTTATATCACCAGGCTAATCTGCCAAATTGAAAAGCTCAACCACATGGTGAAAATGCATCATTGCAATCAGGAATTCTAACTGAAAACCATTTTTTTTGAAGGATGAGTAATACTGTGATTTATTATATCGAGTTGACAAATGTAGAAAATGACATGGCAACACTGCATTTATTAGAATGTGTGCATTTAAATGTCAGGTTTTATAATTCCCTTTTTCTATCAAAAGTGCTACACTGAAGGAGATCAGGGTATTCCATGTGACCTAATTCCCCCAAAAACTGAAAACACTGATTTGATTGATTTTGTCAAGTCAGGCATAAACATTTTAGGAGAATATCACCTTATTGATACAATTATAATCCTGTAAAGTATGTGTTAGCATAGCCAGCATCCTAGTGACACCTGATGTATACAAATAGTCATTTAGATTGTGTAATATCGACAATGGGAAAGCAAAAAATAAAATAAAATAAAATAAAATAAAAAAAACAGCTTGTGTTAATTACTTCACCAAATACTGGGAAATCAGAACATTATGACCTTTTTATAATGAATCTATGTATTTAATCAATGACCAAATCTGTCACGCGCCGCTGAGCAGCGACCATAAGAATTCTCACCTACTGTAAAGACTTCTAAAGTGAAGGTTACAAAGAGTATCATGGGGACCAATCAGAAATTACAGTGACACATTCAGTAGCCGAAAGTATTGCATGTCTGAAAGGGCAGATAAAGACCAAACACAAGTCTAAATGGCAGTGGTATTTTACAATGGCAGTGGCTCCCCGCAAAAGGACAATATGTCCTGTCACATCACAAAAACTGCACAGTAATGGCTTTAGGAATACAACAAAGGGCCCAAGGCATTATCCAAATCCACAGAGAGCCCAAATACCAAGCTGGAGCTTGTGCAGGAAGAGCCAGAACAAGTCAGATTCCCAGAGGCTCCACCCTAAACCTGCGGGACACAAACAATTAGATGGTGAGGCTCACTGCCAAATGACACCCGGAAGGCCTCATGTCAATGTCTCAACAGATTGAAGATGTTTTGGAGATGCAAAGAAGTATTTAGTAATTTTTGGTTCTTGATGAGGGGTGTATATTGTTATTCAGTATTGTTGATTTAGTCATAATACTGACTAATAATAAATACATTTTTGCTGTTAAGGAGGATAGACATGCTTAGCCTTTTTTTTTTCTATCGCTTCATAAAACACTAACAATTTCCTTATCTGCTTTGGTTTTTTTCCGTTTTTTCATTTTATTCGTTATTTTTGTGGTAGTTGAAAGCTTTGTTTTGCTTTTATAAGTTTCTAATGCTTCTAACCCACTGCTCCAATCTGCTTCTTTCAAAAAATGGGCTATTATAGTTATTGCCCACCACGTTTTTTTTATTTTTTTTTATTCATGCATGAAATATCATCCTCCCTCTATCCTCAAGCATCTATCCAAATACTGCTAAAAGTCTTGTCCTGTGCTTACCTCTCGATTTTAAGTAGGCTGTGTTGTTGCTAATGTCCAGAATCATCAATACAACCATTTTCATGACTCTCTGAAGCTTCCAGCCTTCATATTCGAGGAGAGTCATGGGCTGCCTTCCAGAGTTGCCACTGCAACGCTCCCATTTCCCATGCAGTTTTGACCTGACACTTCTTAGTATCCAAGCAGTCCTCTCTGCAGTCCAACTTGTTACCTAGATCCAGTGATCATTCTCCTGACACCTGACAGCAGACATGCGATGTTGAGCCAAGTTTGTGTCTGTGTGTATTTGTTGTCAGTTATTGAACGGACATAAGATTCAGAAAAAGTCTCATTGCAACGACATGCATTTTCTCAGTTTTCTATCCCATAAAAAAATTGTCTCCAACAATATCAAATGTTAATTTGTTAAACCTTCAAAAAAGGATGAAAAGCTAGTTGAGATGTTTTCTTAATGATGTTGACCTAAGAATATGGCAAAAAGAACAGACGTGTTTTGAGAGAGGCTAAGAAAACACAGATACCAAAGGGGTTACCATTTTAGGAACATGTAAACATGAACAATAAATTAGCCTTTTTATTTTTATTAGACATCAAGAAAAAATGGAGAGGAATGTAACCAAAGAGACAGTAGTTGATGTAATGCAGCTAAGGGTCCACTGTCTGGGATGTAATCTTTGGTAAAATGCCAGTCAAGACTGTGGCTTGTATGCATAGAAAACTTAAATAAGCCCCCCTTTAATTAGCAGTGCGTTCATCATGTTATTTATTGAAAAAAGCTGATAATAACTAAGAAAATCTGAGAGTGCAAATCAAAAAAACAACCTCCAAAAAGCAGGCAACAATCAATTGATTTTTTTAGAATGTTGCATGATTCCAAATAACTAGCTACCTCAGCTAACATCATCCATCCATCCATTCATCCATCCATCCATTCATCCATCCATCCATCGCTGCACGTATTTTTATACATATTGTTAGTGTAACACTTGCCAATGTTAAAAACAAGGCTTTTTAAACAATTGGAAGAATTGAGAAATTTTTTTTGTTACAGAATGTAAAACAGTGAAGTCATAGATTTGTTTTTGTTTTTTTTACATAATAAAAATATCCTGAGTAATATTTTTCAGTAAGTGTTGTTGCAGTCATTTGCGTCGTGCAGTCAATGATAACAGGCAGATCAAACCAAAGTCTAGATGTGTCTTCAAATGAATAACATTTTAAACAAAGACTGCCTGAGTTAAATTCAATATTTCATGTTTTGGTATTTTTTCAATCAGCAATGTAACCTTTAATTAAGGTTTTTGGAGTCAGATGTCCAGCTGATGTTGCCAAAAAAAAAAAAGCAACAAAAAAAAACAGAATTTTGATAGTTTGTTACTATTAAGATTTGTGGGCAGGTGCTTTTCAGTTGTAAAGTCAGAAAGCAGAGAAAGTAGAGCAGTAAATGTCTTCAAGGATGAGTTAAATGCAAATTGTTCTTTTCCCAAATGAAAACATGAACAGACATTTTAACAGCACAAGTGTTTACAACAGGTCTTCCAAACATTAATTACTCAAAGAGGTGGGCTTTGCATTGGTAAATGACACTGCTCGTTTCCCCCTAAGGGTGGAGCTGACAGATGAAGGAGTGATTAAGATGGAAAAACCTCTGTGTTGCTACCCGGTGCTGCTGAGGATCATTGCTGATGACAGGCAGGGCTGTTTCGTGCGTGCACAACTTGAAACAGTTGCCACAGGCTATACACACCTCATCAGTCTTAACCTGTCCGAATCAGTTTCTGCATCAAACTAGTTAAGATCAGGCATGATGCCAAACGCTTCACTGCAAAGATGAAAAAAAAAATCACACGTATGAGAAATTGGAAGATTGTATCACATTTGTGCTTTAGATGAAAAGAAAATCAAGATTTCTGCTTTTTAATAATTTTGTTTGAATACATTTGTGTGTGTCTGAAGCATATAATACAATAGTGGTCATCTTAGAAAGAACTATATGACATGAATCAGCTTTTCAGCATGAATAACTTTTTTCTGGTTAAATACAAGCACCTCATTCTTATGTATTGGAAATTTCTGTAAAATATTGATGTCTAAAGGAATGAGATGTTCCCGGCGACACCTAATTCCTTTGTCACAACTGCCTCACAGTGGATACAGGATGTCTGTAGCCAAATTGGACAAACTTGTAAGGGGCCGGACGTGGCCTGCATTTTTTTTTTTGCACACATACGACAGGAATACTTCTAAGAACCGTTGCCTGGTAGGGAGTCGAAAGAGTTGACTCTCAAATGATGGGGGTAGATTCTTTTAGATTTATTATTTTTTGCCTGCTTGTTCACACCAAAAGTGATTTGCAACCACTCACACGTCAATGCTATAGAGGCGTTCTGAAGTCTTGCAGCGGGATTTGAGCGTCGGGCGCAGCACGTTAGTCTGGCAGCAGCGCGATTTTAACAGATTCAAAAGCGATTCAAAGGTCTCCACGTCGCATCACTTAATCAGGGACTCAGCTTTGGGCACAGAATTACCTAAGATAAATGAAGATAAATGTTGACCAACATAAAGCAAAAGTCACTTTGTCTTCACAAATGAAGTTCTAAGTCCTTTAGTCAATTCTGACCAAACCTTTCTAAGATTCATTACACGCTTCTCTGATAATAATTTAAAATGTGTATCCATCTTAACAAAACATAAAGGTTGAAGTGTTAAAAATAATTTGACCCATACATACACACACGTGTAGCACATGTGCTTGATCCTTTAGTTCTTTCATTCCAAAACAGCCTTAAAGTTTATTACATGAATATTTTTAAAACTGCAATGAAAATCCATATTTACAACTTTTATTGCCTTCCTTCTTTTATGCCTTTTAGTGAGATATTATTGCATACACAATCACTTCCCGAAGCTGTAAGTCAGTAGAGCAGCAAGGAAATGGTTCTAATGGCAGCCATTTGTTGAGGTTTTTTTTTTATTATTTTATTTTATTTTTTTGATACCGAAGGTTGTCTTACTGTCTGTTGAGAATGTTGGCTTTCCTACACAATGTATTCAACTTCCTTCTCGTTAATCACATGTCTTTACTGTTTAGCTGACAGAAAACAAACATGAATAGTGTCACTTCTAATTATCCATAATTAAAGCAATTTGCGTTTGCGATTGGTGAAACAAGCCTAAATGTGTCTTTCATACAAAAGAAGATATTTGTGAGTCAGGCTGTATTTATGTGTTCCTTTATAGTGGCACAAAAGGTGCTGTTATTGGAGAGTGCCCTCAAAGAACAGCGATAGAAATGTCAGCATAACAGATGACAAGTATCTGCTCTCTCAAAATAGAATTTAATTCACTTGTCATGCAAAGTATGTATCAATAATACATCATATAACAAAAAAGAGGCAAAAAAAAATGAAGCACTGGCTTCTGTTGTGCAGCAATAGAGGATTTGCTGAATCTATGAGGGTTTGGAAGTAAGAGAAGAATTGGAGGTGTGATAAAAATGCAGGTGTGACAAATGTGGGAAACTGTTTAGTTTCTATGAGTTTAAAGACCCATTCCAATCATTTTTTGATCTATTGTAAAAATGTGATTTGCCTCTGAGTTGTGGGCAGGAGTGTTAGGGAGGAGTGAGCCTTCCCTCATTTCCCATCACGCCTTTGTTTACACAATCTTCCACAAGCTAACCTAAAAAAAACATGATTTAAAAAATAGTTTCAAGTTATGCATATGCCTCCTTATGTTTGTGTACTCCACTAAATCTACAACATATCAAACATCTGAGGATAGGGATGTATTTAGGTATTCATTATGAGAATAATGTTGTTTTTGAAAGAGAAACCATTGAGGAAAACTAGCACATCTCTCCATATGAAAACTGGTTTAAGGTGCTTTCTAAAAGAACATGGAAAGCAAACCAGAATGCACAAACTAAACTTGGAATTATTTTCCCACCAGGATGTTAGTGAAATTTAAATATGAGGACACAGACAAATAACCATCTCATTCATAATTACCATAGTAATCATACTAACAATAACAGGGATAAAGAAAGAATTAGGATGCAATATAACCACTGCTGTTCCTCAGAGATGAATGTTTGTTATGCACACAGAGGACAGAGTGTTCACTCAATGGCTTGTCCAACATACTGAATCACATTTCTTTCAGAACATTTTGAACTCTGAGGATTGGTTTCAACAAAGACTCAGAAACCTTTTAGTGGATATGAGTCCAAAATAACTATGTGGTCTTGTTGCAGAACTTACCAAAGTAAATTGATTCTACCTGTTACTAACACATTTCAACAAATGCAAAAAAACGAGAGAGATACAGTTTAAAATTGTTAATAAAGAAATAAATGCAAAGCTGGCCACTTTGCCACACTTTGTATTCAATTTGAATTTTTGGCACAGATTGGTTAAATAAATATAATTTAGACAAAGGTAATTATAGGTATGCAGAAGTTATGTTTTTCCATTAAAAATATTACAAAAAGTATATTTAAAAAAAAAGACGGAATTGGATTATAAATATAGACATACACTGGTGAGTCACTGGGTTCAGCAGCCTGTTTGTCATTCATCAAAGTCAAAGTTTCATTGAATCAAAGTAGTATAAATATAAAAAAAATATTTCATTATGTCAGGGGTCACCACATTCAGCTTCCACTGATTCACATAGGTGGTTTAAGCTCTACACCAGTTGCCCTTCCTGACACAACCCTGTATTGGATCCAATCTGGGGAGACCCAGACTTAGGACCCCTTATGTCTAGATAATTAGGCAACAGCGTGAAGGGTCTTGCCTATGAGGATCTACAAAGGATGGAGCTCATTGCACTCCATGGAAAGAGAAGCAAGGTTTCCTGTGGGAGACTATGTATATCCTGATTTGAAATGTTTCTGAATTTTCTTTCTTTCTTTTTTTTTTTAAACCATGTTTGTATTCTCTGCAATTTGCTGAAGTTTGGCTTACTTGGAAATGTACTCCTTCATTTAAGCATTTAAGTTATCTTAACTTCTTCACAACATGACTGAAAGCACTGTTTGCATAGGCAGCACAGATTCATACTCATGAGTTTGTATTACAGTATAATAGGTAACCTTTAAGTCTAAGCCCATGGTCATTAGTTGGAAAACCGTGAATTATCTTCTTTGGGCTGGAAAGAGTCACTGCCTCCAGCCTTGGACTCTTAGGGTCATCCTAATAAGCGGGGATGATTTAGAATCTGAGTTAGGATTTGGTTTACTGAATTGGAAATAGCTAAGCTCAAAGGCAAAACTGTTTACTTCCCAGATAATTATGTTCTGCAACTGTCATGAGCTCTGGCTGAACACTGAAAGTATGCGATCACAAACTGAAACTGTCTGAAATGAGTTTCCTTATCCCGGGCTCACCCTCAGGAATAGGGTGAGGAGTTCAGTTATGTAAAGGGATATGAGATTAGTGCTGGTTTGTCCTCTGCTTCAAATGGAGCCAGTTTGAGGAGTTTGGGGCATCTTGTCAACATGCCTTGGGGATGCCTTCCAGTGGAGGTGTTTTGGACATGTCCAGCAGGAAAAAAGCCTTGAGGCAGATTCAGCACTCCGTAGAAGGATCTCTTTTTGCTTACAAATGTTCCTGCTAGAAACAACCTAAAAGTGAGTCAGCGGCCATAAGTATATGCAAGTTCAGCAAACTGCTGAGGCGTACATACTTTTTTTAAGTTAAAAGTAATTTTGCTATGATATAATGATGTACACATGAAGCAATGATGTTTTTCTAGTCATTTTTATTTTTTTCAGCATCTATTCCAATCTCGTTTGACTTGTTTTCTACAAGAAGAACATTAGAAAAAAAGGAAAGTCACCAATTTTTGACAAAAAACCCTTATGATTCTAGGAGTATAGTGAAACTCTTTGATTTTCTATCAAAGTGGGCTGTAAAACACGGAGATAATACTCACGCCGAGTATTACCTCCTTGAATTCAGTACATTTTTACTCTGATTTTTTTTTTATATACCTTAAATAATTTGTTATTGCTTTCCCAAATGCAATGACAGTTTTAATCAATTGTTTTTGGTGTTTATAGTATCATTTCATTTTTGCAGCTTTTTAGCGTTTGAGTTTTATAAGTTCTTCCTTGTATTTTGGTCATTTTTTTTATGCCCTCTTTTTAGTCACACCTCCAACAAATACTTCATTCCCATGTTTTATTTTGTCTTTTGAGCTTGTTTAAATACTTTCAAATCTTTTCATGGCTCATGCAAACTCACAAGGGTGCCTCAAAACACCAGCGGCTCACTCCATCAGCAGCACACCAAAGCAGATGCCTGCACACATCAAATGATTTCAAAATCAGTGTTTATCATCTGCAGTGTTTGCGATATTTGTTTCCATGAGTAATTTATGAGTCAGTCGGTTCAAACCTGATCATCATGACCCACTTTGAGTGCCAAAATCGGCCTGCCTTAATATTCCACAAGGCTTTCATGACTAGTTCTACATCACAGCAGTTCAGTTGTTTTGATTTTTTTTTTTTTTTTTTACCGCAGTGTTAGGACTCAATGTTGTTATTGCAATGATTATTGTCATGAGGAAAAGAGAGAATAAAAACTGCTTAGTGAAGAGAAAACAGTTTATTGATTTCTGAAGGGAGGTGGGGAAGTCCATGAGCTGGTGTGGTAGGTGGTCAGTGCTGTCCAAAAGGTGAAGATTATCCTAGCGCTAGGTCAGACAGGAGGACAAACAAGAAACATAAATGAAAATAAAGATGAGGCCATAGTTCATTCTAATGGGTGTAGGCTCAATACATCGAGACATTAGCTGAGGGATTCGTGAATCGGGGTTGGCAAAACCATCCCGGGCTCACACGGCAACTGTTAAAGCTCTGCTGTGGCCGCCAGAGTCTACGTAACTTTAAAAGTGCGAGAGGAACTCCCAATGCATCCTATCACATCTGACCTCTGTGATTTGGCCTCTCCGGCGCTTCTAAATCGTTTTGTTGGGTTCAAATTTTTGCCAGATGCTGGAGCCGAATCTGAGAACTTTTTGTGAAGTTGGGACTATTAAGGACCTAAATAATTTGTGGAGAAATGGCATTATCTAACTCAAAAATATTCTGATAATTGTGGAGGACAATTATCAGGTGTTTTTTTTTTTTCTTTTTCTTTACAAAATACGATCAGAAGTGTTTTTGACATGTTTGTAACAGACATTCTTCAGCTGCGGGGCTGGGGCGGTGAAACAAGGACCCCCGTAAATAAAGGAGAGGGGGTGTTACTGTACTTCTGATATAAATGGGGGGTTATCGTGTGGACCTATCAGAGTTTTTCGAGGAGCAGCAGAGACCGTAGCTGCAGCCATCCCATAGTCAATGTGAGTCATCTGCCGTATAGATGGGTTACAGGTAAGTCAGGATTCCTTGCCAATAATCCTGTATACTTGTGGAGACTAAACAGAAACCAGCAGGAAAAGACAGTACCATTAGATATTACCAAAAGACGGAGGCATAGGGACAGCAATCTGCCAAACCATGACATCTATGACAGGACACATTAGCGTGATATACTGGTCAATGCAGATAAGGAACTTTACGATGTCAAACATTCTAAATCGTCACAGTTATTTCTTACTTTTTTAATTACAGTATCAGATGGTTTGACATTTTTATAGTCATATCATAAATTAATCCCTCCTTTTGTTCGTCTAAGCTTTTAGAGTGGTCAGATTTTGGTCTTGTCATGTTGTAATTTTGTTTATTTTCTTAGTTTAACTT
>NC_050514.1:12743972-12750660 GCF_002922805.2 Oryzias melastigma
TAGCCGGGATAGGCTCCGGCACCCCCGCGACCCCGAAAGGGAAGAAGCGGAAAAGAAAATGGATGGATGGGTGGATTGCAACCATTGCCTTGCAACCTTCTAAACCAGGAGTGCCCAAACTTTTTCGCTCAAAGAGCCAAAATCTAAATAGGATCCCGATCCGTGGGCCAAATACAACATTTTTTTTGCATGTCATGAAATAAAGGAATAAAAACAAACTGTCAGTATCTCTGTCTTTTTGTCTGTAAATATATATTCTATGCTGATAGATATATGTTTCAAAACATCACTAAAATGGTTTAGTGATGAGCAGGTCGTCTAATTTGGTGATTACAACAGTGCATGTGGCAGCTATTGTCAATTTTATCATAAAAAATGAGACTAAAATGATAAATCTGTATAAGAAAATGTAACTACACCTTACAATGAATTAGCATTAGCATGACGGAACTGTCTTTGTGGAGTTTCCCCATCCCCTTTCTCTGGGCACGTCAGTTCCCTCCCACAGTACAAAAAACATGCTTCATAAGTTGATTAATCACTCTAAATGTCCCTTGCCTCCCCTGGTGTGACTGTGTGTGAGAATGGGTCTGTGAATTCTGTGACCAACAGTAGCTGGGACAGGCTACGGCCACCGATTGACCCTAAAAAGGATACAGAAATTGGAAGGATGGATGAAGCTCTTTTTTATGAAAAATATATTGTAACTTTTTACTGTAAAATAATGTTCTGAAGAATACAAGTCAAGTAACTGTCAATTATCATCTTCTCTACTCTACTGTGCATAATACTTCAAATGAGATCCTCTTTTTTTGTCTTTTTTTTGCTTTTTTGTTTTTCTCGTCAAGTGAATGAGCACTCTGCATGTAACCGCAAGTCACATCAACAGTCAATTTATCAATCAAAGTACTAACTGCAACTGAGGATTAAACATATTGGTATGCATTTAAGATTTTAATTATCTTAATTCTAAAAGACTTAAATTTATTACAAATTCAAATAAATGTAAGAAAAATCTCAGTTATAAACAGGTTGACACTGTTGCCTGGTATCTTGAATGAACTAGCTCACAGCTCAGCAGGAGCTTCTTTGTGTGGTTTACACATTGTGCGTGTGTGTGTGCGTGGGTTTTCTCTGAGGGCTCTGGCTTCATCCCACCAAAACACACATGCCAGGTTGATTACTGAATCTAATTTGTTCATAGCATGGAGTGCATGGCTTTTTTTTTTTGCCCTTGAATGAAGCTGCTCATGGATTACACTATCTTTTATAAGAAGACACTTGGATAGGCTCCATAATGTAGAAGGTATACAGGAAAAAAAAAAAAAGAATCAGAGGGTAGTAATAATTACTTGTCTTAATGACTAATAAAATAATAAAAAAAAACTTTAATTCACATCCAGTGACCTCAATGGTGATATGTTGGCAATGTGTAAACTAAATTACCAAAATATCTTATCTATTCATTAAAAGTAAACGTACATCTGTGACAGTAAATTGTCTGTGTCATGTCTACTATTATGAGCAATTTAGTGACAAAGAAAAAAAAATACAAAGCTTTCAAATCCTTAAGAATAGTAGCCCACTTTATAAATGCCTCCATTAAGTGATAAATGGAGCCTTTAGAATATCATGGACAGTGAATTACGATTTATTCTTTTTATTGCATTCATAAAGTAGTTAGTGGTTATTGTAATTTGTAATTTGGATAGAGTCTCATCCCTCTACTATAAACAGTGGCAGAAAATGAGTCTAATGAAGATTTAAAAAGTCTTAAATGAAACAAGGATTTTAAATAATTTTCATTCTGTCATCATTAAATTTTACATTGATATGGATTGCTAAAACAAAATCCTTTTTTTTTTTTTTTTACCTCTAACTTGATGAAAGTGTTAATATTCTCCTGAGAACCAGCCCACTAATTTGTGACCTCTATACACTCAATTTTATCCCCTAGGAAACCAAACTTCCTCTTATCTCCCTGAACGCATAAAATATCATTGGAAAGACCAGGATGTTTTAAGCATGGCTCTTAACAGAGAAGTTCGATGAAGTCAAAGGACACAATCCAAAAACAAATATCCCCAACAGGACATAAATGAATGGGCAGTTTCTTTTTTTATGTTTTCCACAGTGGAAAATCTTAACACTACTGTGAAAAAAGGTCACATGGGGTAATAGGAATCATTGAATCATGTCTTATTTTTATATATCCATGAGCGGCACTATCATGGAGATACAATGTTGTCTTAAATTGTAATTTTAAGTTAAAAGATAGTTAAAAAAAGAAAAGAAAAAAGCAAAGCTGAGATTAGGATGCTCCTCTGTAAATTCACAAACATGACAAATCATTTCTCAAACATCCACTTTTATCAATTCCGTTTCACATCCTATATTTTACTGAATCTATGCAACAAGTTGTACCTAGCTTGGCTTTACATAATCTGATGCAGCTCCAACCAGGCTAATAGACTTTATCATCATAGCAATCAGCCTCACTATTCATTTAAATAAGGTCCAAAAGAATAATCGTGGGCTGAACAAGCAACAGCATCAGCGGCCCATAGAACTTCTAACAATAGACACTAATGACACTACTCCAATTTTTGACTTAGAGAAAAAAATAATACTTCTTTCATTGATCAGACAATGGAAGGTTTACTGTTTGAATTATACCTTTATTGACATCTTTATACTTGAATATTAATTTGCTAATATGATGATACAATGGAGAACTGGGTGGTTCAGTCATCAAATAGTTATCAAATCTTACGTATAGGTAAAAAGGGAACAGACAAGTAACTCACAACACTAACAATGACACAACAGAGTGCAACTGGTAATTAAGCAACACATTGGAAGTCAAGAAATACAAAGAATGTGTGAAAAATGTAATCTACCTGTGCTGCTTTGATGACAGTTGTGATGATTTGCAGCTAGGTGCTGTTAATTAGATACAGTCGATTCACTGTCATCCACAAGTGTGAGCATTTCTATGACAGCAAAGGTGTCTGCTGTTTGTTTATGTGGGGTAATTATGTCTACATAATGAAATGTCAAGGAAAAGCACGAAAGCAATGATCTTAAGGAAGAATTTGCTGCTACTCGTTAAACTGAGGTGTGTTACAAGACCGTTTTCAAATAATCTGGGGTCTATCTTGCCGCAGTGGGAAAGATTATTCACAAAGTGGAAAGCATTTAGGAAAGTTGTCAGCCTTCTCTCAAGTGGATGTTCTGGTAAGTTTTATAAGAACCATGTTACATTTAGAGAAACTGCTAAAAACTTGACTTGCATGTCACATGGAACAGGCAAGGCAAGTTTATTTGTATTGCACGTTTCATTAAAGGAAACAAAGTAAATAGTAAAGGTGTGATCATTAAAATAAAATTAAAAGAAAGTAAAAAGAACTGAATTTAAAACAAGCATGGATAAACTTTTAATACATATCAATCAAATGCAGCTGAGAACAGGTGTGTCTTTAACCTGGATTGAAATACACTGAGTGTTTCAGCAGATCTAATGTTTTCTGGAAGTCTATTCCAGATCTGTGGAGCATAGAAGCTAAATGCAGCTTTTCCATGTTTAGTTCTGATTCTAGGAACAGATAAAAGACCGGATCCAGATGACTGGAGAGGTCAAGCATGAGCCAAGCATGAGTGTAAGGGTTTATATAGACTGAAAAAATCAATTGCTCCTGTCCAAGACCGCTTAATTTGTTTCGGATTGAGTCCTGAACCTTGCGTTTGGTCTGTATTCAGACTCCCGTCAAGGGGGCTTTCCTGTTCCGAAACAAAACTCGTAAACAAACCCAGGTGACTAACTAAAGATCTCTTCACTTATTGGCCAATAATTTTATGAGGGCGGGGCAAAGCAGCAAAAGGCGGAACTTATCAAAGTTCTGTGCTTTGGAATCTTTTTAATCTTTTCAATAATTCAAACTTTATATTATTTCGTTAAAAAGATGTTTTAATGAGCCTGCATTTATCTGACCACATTTCTACAAGTTGCTGTGCTTCATCATTGTGGTGTTTTGGAAAAGTTTTTGAGAAAATGTTGTTAAGGAAGTACCATGTTTTGGGATGATGTCACTGTAACGGTGGGCGTGTGTTGCATAAAGAGACACAGAAAAGCACTTAAGTAGTAATTTTAGCAGCGTTAAAACAAACAAATAAGGAGTAGGACGACAATCGACACGACAATCATTACTTTATATTTGTCCTGTTGCTTCATTTCTACTCTGTTCACATTACATGACAACCAGCTATGGTGACCACTTTGGTTCACTTATTCCGCTCCGGGGCCACTTTGTATTCAGACTGAGGGATCTGAAATTTTCTTCTGCATTATCAGGGGAGGCAAACTCTCATTCACTTTTAGCGGATGGCTTGTGTCCAGTCTGAACATATTCTATGGTGATAAATTTTATGAAATTTCCCAGATGTAATTTGCTAACATTCAAACTACACCCTGATTAAATGAATCTTAAATAGAGGTATAAACAAACTAATAATATGATTGGGGAAAACTTAAAAATACTTCGAAAATTTAGTTGCAATAGGTGGTCCTACAAAATTAGTGTACCGACTGTTCCAAATTTTAGTTGCTTTGTCGTTTTTTGTTTATGAAAGAATAAGGAAAAATTGAGGGAGTCTTTTAGTAAGTATTTCAGCTCAGGCTAGGCAAATTTATTCAATTTTGAAACTTGAAATATCTTAATATTAGATGAATGTATTTAAGGAAGTGTTTAGCAGAAGTGGCACTGAGTTTCTGATTGGCCAATTCAGTAAGATCTTGTAAAATGAATGGATGTTGGAGGAATCAAGAATCATACGGATGCCTATTTTTAAAAGAACATGAAACGAAATATAAAGAGTTTGTGGAAATTACAGAGGAATGAAGCTGATGAGTCATGCAGTGAAGTTATAGGAAAGGGTGTTGGAAGCTAGGCTGAGTTTAAAAGTGAACATTTGTGGGTAACAGTAGGGTTTCATCCGAAGAAAGGGAACCATAGATGCAACATTTGCTTTAACCCTTAACCCTCTTTGAGGTCCAGATGACTCCAACCACATATTGATATGTGATTCCTTCCATAACAATTATGGACAAAGGTGGACAGGATTTTATGTCTCCCATGGACATTAGTGAATCTCAAAAGTCAATGATAAACTAAAGTTTAGCGCACTGTCTTGTGGGGTCCAGATGACCCCACTTTTAATGGAAACAAGCCAAGGAGAGCAGAGGGGTTAAAAATGCTTCTGAAAAAGTACAGAGAAGGTTAAAAGGAGTTGGATTGGGTCTATATTGATGTAGAGAAATGCTATGACAGGGTAAAAAAAGAGGAGCTGCATATGGAATTCTGCAGTGGTAGATGAGTACATCCGAGTTGTTCAGGACATGCAAAATAGCTGTAAGTCATGTGCTATAGATGTGACAGAGGGGCTCGAGTTGGAGGTGGGATTACACCAAAGATCAGCTTTAAGCCCCTTCTTGTGGTGACAAATGAGGTTAGGCAGAAAAGTTTGCAGATGACATTGTTTTCTATAGTGAGAGCTGGAAGCAGGTGGAGAATCATCTAGAGAGGTGGAGGTTTCCTCTGAAAAGGAAATCAATGAAGATCAGCTGCAGCTAGAAGAGTATTTGTGTGTAAATGAGAGGAACTCGAGCAGAACGGTGAGCGTACAGGGAGCAGAGCTGAAGAAGGTGCAGGACTTTTAGTACTTAAGGGTCAACGGTCTAGAGCAGCAGAAAGTGCGGGGAAGAGGAGGAGATGTGTGTTCAAGCAGGTTGAAACACATACAGGAGGGTTTGAGGTGTGATGTGGGACAAAAAGAGTGTAAACAAGAACAAAATAAAAGGTGTGTGAGAGCAGCCATGTTGTTGGTTTAGGGACAATGGCTACGAGAAAGAAAACATAAGGCAAAGGTGGAGCTATCTGAGCTGAAAATGTTGAGGTTCTCTATATAATATCAACAAAGATGGATTGGCATTAGAGAAATGGATTAGTTGGTTCATGGATGTAACTAAGGAGAAAAAAAAGGTGGCTGGTGTCTATGTTGAGGATGCAGAAGATAGGGTTAGATCGAGGCAGATAATGTATCATCGCAAACCCTGAGTGGAGCAGTGGAAAGACAAATAAGCACAGGTAATCTCAGATGACTTTAAGGTGTGTCTTGAGCACTTTTGACACTGGTTGCAATAAATGTCCTATCTTAAAATAAATTCTATCAAAGGTTGTACCACTAAGACTAAAGTTCCTTTTGATGAATCTTCCCAACTGCGCTACCAGGAAAAAATAAAACATTCTTACTAAGATGAAAAAAGTGTCTCTTTGAACCATTCTAAGTGAAATGTGTGATTAAGTAAAAAAAAAAGACGCAATTTAGTCTTTCATACCTTACTACCTACTTACAATGTTTTTATTCAATCATGCACTTATGGGTTTTGAATGATTTTTTTTGTGCATATTTTAAATGACTTGAATTAATCTGAGCCAAGAAAGTTTAAGAACATTAATGGACAATTGCCACTCAATTTTAATCCATTTTCTTTCATATAAATTTGAAAACGACTTAAAAATCTAATTTCTTCGCACAATTTTGTTGAATTTACAAAATAGAGATAAGAGGAAGGTTCCCGATTATTCTACACCATTACAGACTTTACTATAACATTATTTAAATTCAATAA
>NC_050514.1:12751373-12756834 GCF_002922805.2 Oryzias melastigma
CAAGTTGATATCCTCCAATAGAGCAGGTTGATCCTTGTTATTGTCTTTTGTTGCAGTTCATATCTGTTGCAGAGGACTCAAAGGTGTCATTGTCGCTTCACCGCATCCTCTTTAAGATGAAAGCAATGTTCATTGTTCTCTTAAACAAATCTTAAAATTAGACCTAATTATTTAACAAACATCTTTTTTAATATTATAATAACAATATTATAGGTACAACTACTCAACATACTTAGAGATATTAAAATCTCCGGGCTTTAGGTAAATATATGTTTTGTATTCCATAATTGTAGATAGATAGAACCACTTGCCTATTTTTTTTAAGTTGAAGGAAAAGTAGTGAAAAATTCATAGAGCTCTTTGTTAGAAGGATGTTGCCAGTTACACTTGAATTTAAAAGTGGCTGCGTGTTCACCAAAAGTTTCTTCACTTTGATCTTGAATGAGATTTGACATAATAGAACATGTCAAAATACTTGAATTTGTAAAGCTGGGACCTTCAGCGGTTAACATCAGCAGTGGGAACATTTTAAAAAGCATTCATGAAGCTAAGCAATAATATAGAGAAGAAAATCTCAACATAAAAGAATTACAACAAGTGTTGTCTTTGAAAACATTGGAACTAATATTTATCAATGTTACAGGAATCAAATGGAAACAGATTTTGAACTTAAACATGTCTGAAGGGTATTATAATTGTGTATTTTTTTCTTTATTTTAAGTACTTTAAGTCTTTAAAGGTTAAGTACTGACAACATTCTTCTGTTTCCCCTAGAAACTCAAAAGTACTTCTTTCATTTATGTTTTTCATCAAAAACAATTTCTCACAAAAGCAAGACCTAAGTCTAAAATCTGATTTTATTCTTATTGTAAAACTGTTATAGATAAGAAATTATGCTGATTTACCTTCTTTTTGATTTCCTATTTATTTGCATGTTTTTATATGTTTCAGATCTTAACGTCAATTTAAATATTGTTCACCTTTCAGAATATTCCATCAGGAGTTGCCACAGTGAATCAGCTTTCTCCAATCAACACAATAGGGTTGACAGAGAGTTTAAGACCAGGTTTACTTTCTGACACAACCCTGCATTTTATCTGGGCTGGGGAGACCTAGACCTCTTCTAGTTACGAAGGTAGGCAGTAGTGCAAATGATCTTGTCTAAGGACCCACAATGGAGTAATCTAATCATGCCCCCAGGGAAATGAACCCTGGTTTCTTATGTAGCCAACTGCACCAACCAGGCCAATTCTGTATTAAATATAAAACCATTGTATAGCCATAATAAAACCAATAACCAATATAAAACCATAAAATTAATTTAAATTAATTTAAATTAATAGATGTTTTAGGGCAAATTAAAAATAAACCTATGTCAAATTGTCTGTGAGTAAAAGTACCTTACCCTAATACTTTGTTGGGGACCCATAGCACCAAATAAATCCAATAACTGGCAATAATTATTTTCTTACATTACTGTAAAGTCATGTATTTTTAGCTTGAAGTCACAAACATATCATGAGTGACGTCCTACAAGACTTGTTTGGAGGACAGTTGAATGGATGGTTTCATTAACCACAGTAAATCCTCTTTGACCCAGACCATCAGACTACCTTGATTGTTTGCATGATGTTCTTTTTTTTCAAAGGCTCCATTACATGTTTTAGTTGCAATGTGAAACTCACCTTCCAACTAGTTAAACTTACCTCCTCCATTTGATCTTTTGGATAAACTGAGGCCTTTATATCATTTTTACCCAGCAGTGATTTACATCTATGTGCAAGTGAGACCTTCAATCGTTTGAAAGTTGTTGTGGGGTGGTGTGTGTCATCTTGGATGTATTGTTGATGTGCACCTGAGGTAAATTTGGTCAGTGGTCATAGCTGAGAGGGTTCCCCATGTTTTGCAAATGGTGTGACATTCACTGGGGTTTAATAAAATCCTAAAGCTTCAGAAATGCTTCTGAAACTTTTTCCACACTATATTAAATTGTTCTTGGAGTGATTGCAGTCTGATGATGTGATACATGTATTTATATGTTTAAAGTACAGGAGGAATCAAACATTTACATGTGTAGGTTTTTTTTCTTGATTAAAAACATGTTCTGCAATTTGTGTTTACCTGTATTATCTTTGCGTACTTTGTATTTGATGATAAAATATACAAAGGTGTGAAAAGCATCCACAAAGGTGTAAATCAGAATCACTGTTTTTATGCCATTAATTTTTTAAAGGTTGAATTGAAAAGATGGCAAACTTGGGTTGCAGCACAAGTAAAACTCAACCACACCAGCTCACTACAGTCTAGTTTTTCTGAAGACTGTTCAATTCTTTCAAGATAAGCTGGCAACTCATGAAGGCCACACTTTGAAGCAGTGTGGCCCACAGGCTTTCATCTTCACCTGACTGGTGATTTATCATTGCCTTGCAGACTAGAAAGCAGTCCCCTCCCTCAAGGTATGAGAGAAAATACACACAGAAACATGTCACTGTAGCTTTGCAGGATATAGCATAAAGCCACACCTCTGTGGATACTGCATCTTTTCTGCAACCGATTTACCTCTAATAGCTGCATATAAAGTGTCAGAAATTCATACTTTTGCATGGGGAAAGGTTTTGTGATCAGCATGAAAAGCACGGTATCTTCTCTTCACTTGGATAGCTAGAAAAACAGTAAAATCAGAGCAGAGTGGCTTTTCAAATGAAGCTGCACTTAGAGATCATTGATTATACTGATATGCTTTCTCATTAACGAAAAGAGACAAAATTGTCTGTGCATAACAGTAAAATTATGCTTTTTACTTTATTCTTTGAAATTTTCCAAGAAACTTTTTGATCGACATTAAAATTACCAATTTATTTGAAAAACACTCAATTTTAAATACTACTTTTTAATTATAAACATTTTTACTGATGCAACTTTAAGCAAAGCGGCTTCAGTTGTTCTACTTCATGAGTCATCTAAGCTGTTCAAAAGCTGAAGGAAGGTACACAAACAAACAGTTTGAAGCAGACAAAGGCAGTATGGAGGTATGACCTATGTCCAAATGGGTGTGTGCCGTCAACAAGGTAGCAGTTACCTTTCTTTATGCCTTTGTGGCATGTGACTGCCCACTAGTGCCAGAGTTGGAGATCTGTGAGCTGTCTCACAAAAGTACCCTGTAGTCAGATACTGAGATCATTACTGCCTTTCACCTATAATTTTGCAGAGTAACACAACTGAAGTGAATTCACAGGTACAACTTTGACGAGAAAAGCTGGATTTGAATAAGATTTCTGAGTCCTTTAGTTTGTTTTCTTAGAAAAAAAAAAAAAAAACTGTCTAACTTTGGTCTCAATGCATTAAATGCAGAAAACACTTCCCTCGGAGAAACATCTCTGCTTACTACTAGTTGATGGAATTGTCAGTTCATACGGAAAACAGGACAAATTTGGTCCTTTACTTTGCTATTCTCATCACTTTTTCTGCCTATTCTTTACATCAAAAATAAAGAAAGAAATAAAAAATTAAATAAACCTCACAAACACACACAAATGCAAGAAAGTTGGTTTTCAGAAACCTCATGATTATTTCCATTCCAGCATGGAAATGCATTCGCTCGTCATTACAGGGAGAAAATGGCGATGCAAAAAGCAGAGTTCTGAAAAACACACAAATACATGAATAAGTGAGTGGGAGACTTTGTGAGCAAATGTGTTGTTGAGTGAAGAGGCTTGAGCGTTGCAGAGAGTAGCTGCAGAGAGCTGCTCTTTTGTGGTTTCTGGTAAAAACTGCAGAGACAAAGGGTCCCTTTCAGGGAATGCCATTAAATCCATCTCTTTCCACCCGTTGTTGGTTTATACAGATTTTATGAAATAACGATGGAAATTTCCTCATTGAGGCAAAAAGCAATCAATATGATAATTTGTGTATCTTCCATTCACCTGCAAGTGCAGCTGCAGAGTACATGTTTATGTTTCCCACAGGAGTAATTCATTTTAATGTGTCCACTGAAAGTATTTATCATTGTTTCTGCAGTCTGACTGACAAAGGACAACACATACATGCTTTCATTACTGGAGATGTATTGAATTTCAACCATATTCCAGACAGTAGGCACTGTTATAGGGTTGCACATTTGGCTCGTCAATTTGGCTGCACATTGTAAAACAGCAGCTTAAAAAAAGAGAAGAGGGGAAAAAAAAAAAAAAAAAAACATCATGATGATTTATGCCTTCTCCTGAAAGCCCAGTAAAACCTACAAGGTTAGTCAAGGGCATGTAGCCTTCCTGCCTGGCTCACCGTTTGAGGTGTGAACACTTGTCCCTAAAAGTGCGCACTTGCACACATAACACACTCACACACTTTTCATATCAGGTTTCACAAAAATCCCATGAAGCCAAGACTCTATGACCCTGATGTGGAACGTGTTAGCGAGGGAGAGCTCTGGCAGGTGGGGGTTAGTGATGTGTGGAATGCATTTACAATACTGCTGTGTGAGTAAGCATTACTACAGCATACGGCTGCACTACTTCTTTACACTTCTCGTCTAAAACTTCAGAAGACGTTCTTAGGATAAAAAAGGAAAGTGTTGGAACATGCTCTGCCCATACACACATCAACTCTGCAGTGCAAATGCCTGCTGGTGACTATGATGTATTACATATCACTGGGATTTATCCCTGCAGAATACTAACGCAAGCATCAGTAGAAATTATAGCACTTTTTGTGTGCTGGTGAATTTATATCAAGAGAGGGAAAGGGCTTTAGAGGAAGATTTATTTGGTTCTCATTGATTTTAAACATTTTAAGTTTCATCCTATCAGAGGAGGGCAGGCAAATTGGGTCGCCGATTTCACAAAGATTTTTTCTTTTTGGTAAGGGGTTATTTTTGTTATTGTAATGTTTATTTGGAAGACGATACCATGGTGACAGTAGAATCTAGTATCAAAAAAATGAACCTTTTGAGGGTCTACTCAGCCTGTAATTTATTCTCTTTCTGCTCCGCTTTAAGTTGTCTCAGAAGGACACAGGGAGGATTTGTGATGATAGGAGGTCTTAAACTTCACATGACCCTAAAATCCACCTGAGAAAGCTCATTGAATATTTCTACATTAGACATGCTATTTGTTATCGGTGCTTTTAGCAGTTATGGGGCATTAATCATGAACTCAACACACAGAGCTGAGAGTGAAGTGAAGGATAATGGCAGTGTAGTCCCACCAGAACCTGTAACAGACTTGTTTGTCTGTCATAAGAAAGATGCTTAATTTCAGACACTGCTTTGCATGGATTGTTGTTTTGAGCACAGCAGAATTTATTAAATGCTACCACGTCTCTTCCGTGTATTCTTGAAATTGATGCAAACCTGAAAGTACCAAAAAACTCAGTTCTTAAAAAGATCACTGGAAACAAGATCAGAAAATATCGGTTTCCTATTGACTTCCATAGTAAAGAATACAATTTTACCCCAACAAAGTTG
>NC_050514.1:12756980-12764337 GCF_002922805.2 Oryzias melastigma
TTTGTCAGTATATCAGAGCAGCAATAAGCATATGTTTAGGCATAAGTGCAGGTGCTACATAAAGGTGTTACCGCTACATGTGATCAGAGTGTGAACAGATGCAGAAATGCATTTTCCCTAAACTCAAATATTGCTTTAGATGTTCAGTTTCTGGCAAGCAAACAGGTTTGATCTTTGAGACAGCTATGGCAGGTCTCCTTGCAGACCTGGAAGACCAGAAACTACTTAAATGTAGTCTATTCCGGATAATCTGGGCAGGAGCTGTTGGCCATATTGTCTTTTAAACCTTGACTGCAAATCTGTAGAAGAGTCTCTGAGCTTCTTTAGCGCTGCAAAAGTTTCAAAGTGATTTTCTTTTTTCTTGGTGTCATCCTGTAGGAAATCCACTTCAAGGCCTGCCGCTGATATCCCCTGTTACTGACTTTGACCTTCAGCTTGGAAATGCTAAAAGGTCTCAAAACAAGAGTCAAGAGCCATAGCAAAAAAACGCCTACGTCAGTGATAGAGAATTAGTTTTTGGTTGCAATATGCTGATATCTTATTATTTAATATTAATAATATTAATATAATCATATATGATACAATAATATATTATAATAATCTTATTATTATAGTATTTCTGTTTATTCTACCACCGTATAAAAAAATGAGTATTTTCTGATGGATAAAACATTAGTTGAAATGAAACTTTGTTACTCAAATTGTAATTTTTTTACTTAAAATATACAGTATACGCATCTACATAAGGCAGTTAAAAAAGTGTTTTTTTTTCTTTTGAGTCATATGTTTCACCTGTTAGACAGAATTCTTTTAATGTCAGTGATAAATGACTGTTTTTTTACTGAGATCTTTTTATTTTATTTTTTTATAATTAATCATGATACAAGAATAGGCTGGAAGTTTGTTACTCAAGCAGAGAATCAGACCACAATAGTGATCTAGTATTAGACCAATCAGGGTGGATGAGAATTTCTTGATTAAACTAACTTGAATGTTGTGTTTAGCATCTAATTCGGGTCATCTTAAAATCTGCCTTGCTTCTGGGCTCTCGGGTATCTGTGACTAATCATTGCCATGACTCCCGATAAAGGAAACCAAACACCGACACTGCTATTTCCTTGTCACAATTGTTAGAATGAAGAAAGTACTCACAGGGTAGTTTGAATATTTAAGTGCATGCATTTTTGAATGCATAATTGCAGGGAAACAGTGCACGTTGTATTAATAATTCAGAAGACTGCAGGGGAAAGAACCATTTGTGAAAAAACAAAAGGGAAAAAATCAAAAAAGAAAACACAAACATAGATTGTGAAAATGCTCCTTTTAAAATATATCTTGATATATTATTGCAATAACAAAGCCAAACTTAAATATATCAATTTTACAATTAAAATGTAATATCCAATAATTGGAAAACATAAAGTAGATAAGCATTCAAAATCCATCTCTGCTTTGGCTTAAAAAAACGTGTTGATGCGGTTTAAGCTGTAGTGGGTTGGGCAGCGTTTGGTCTCGTTGTTACTGTCAAATGTTTTGACCTTACTATGACTATGGGGTCGTGTTGCTTTGCCTTTTCTCTTTTTGTGTTAATTACCAGTTGCACAGTAATTTGAGCGCATGCATATGCTTTTCCCATAAAAATGTCTGTGAACAAAAACATTTTTTTTTTTGTTTTTTGTATTTTATTTCAGTCAACCAGTGATTTGCAGTATGTAAATGTTGTATGAATTATGCAGTATTATGCCGGATTATGCGGCATCCCCAGAAGACTCTTTTCCTCTGTACCACAAACTGCCATGACATTCTACTTGTATTTGCCTGCAAGACTGTATCTCTAGTGTGCAAAGCTCACACGTTGGCTTGAATATAATGTAGGGGGAGTCCTTAGAGAGGGTCAAAACTGGAAATGGTTTATTCTTTTGAGGGAGGATAAGTAAATTTCAACCTGTCAGTTTTATTCTGGCAGACATATGACTGAAAAAACATTGCACCACAACCATTAGGGGAGTGTTTGCTAACTTTGCTGTTAAGGCGATGTATGGCTTGGCATACAGTACAGAGAATACTGTGGATTTGTTGTTATAATTTCTATTTTCTTTTCTTTTACAGACTACAAACCCTTTGTGTAACATCTGCATTGAGTGGAACCATCTGTCTAAATGTTTGCTTTTCTTCAGTAGAGACTAGGTTGTGTTCCATTGGATCCCACTGGCAGAGCACAGCCAGCGTGTGAGTGTGCATCTGCAAATTGCTTTCTAGGAAGTCGTTGTTTTGGTTTGCTGGACCATTGCATTGGCAAATGGCTTCTCAAACCCTGGTTTCTTATACAGGAGAGGTGTAAATCATGTACTTTCCTTTGTGCCATGTACATGCTAAACCATCACTATAGCAATAATGACAGTAAAATGTCATCATTATAATTTTAGAATTAGAATGTCCTCACAAACCTGCAAAGATTTGATTCATACAGAAAGAATAACAAAATGGGATGTTTGGGACACTACCAATTATCTATATGGAAAACAGTCAAAGGTCAAAGTTTTTTAAGATGCAAGACCAGTAATCCTGCAGTTTTTACCAGTTTGTTGCTAGAATACTAATCGGTATTGAATGCAGTTTTTTTCGTCCAAGGTAACAGATCTAATATGATTGTAGAGTTAAAGCCTTAAGAGTTTCAACAATTAATTACCTAAGCAAACAATTCCAAAAACGGAAGACTCGATTTCACTCCAGCAGAGACACTTTCAACATTTCAGGCAGGAAAGTACAGAGGTGACCCCCTGGCAAGGTGACATGGCGACTTTAACCCTCCCCTGATAGACTGGGATGAAGAGGGAGTGGGATACAACACGGCTTTCAGCCTCAGCCAAGGTTTTGATGTTCGGAGCCAAACACGGCTGCTTACTAAAGATAGAAGGCTCTTATCAATTAGTGGCTGAAGACACCCCACCTTGGTCAGATAATTCGCCCTTGTGCTGGGCGATTGGATTCCCACCTCCCTGTTTGTCTGCCCCTCCTCCTGTCCTTCACAGTTTGGCAAGGAAGCGTGTGCTGTCGCCCTCTTTTAGCTCATCTTTGATACAGAGAGTAACTTTAAAGGTGTAGCGCCGAAGCACAATAGAAGAAGGTGTATCTGTAAAGCACATTATATTTATCTGATGGATGGGTTAGTTTTGATAAATACATGATTAAAACACCATTTTATACAACAGAATTTTGTCTTCATTCAGCACGTGTATGACAAAGACAAAATATATATTTATATGTCTGCATTCATTCAAATAACACATCTAAGACGAAGAAAGTTTTCATCTTCACTCACTTTTTTTTCCATAAACATCAGAACCTGAACTGTAACGGTAACTTGACTGAGCTGCTGCACAGTTCATCTAAAACCTATCCTTTATCAGGACTACAAATTCAATCCGCTGCCTTAAAAGATTTATAGAATCATGCAAGTTTTACACCGCTGGGAGTGCTAATGGCTTTTAGTGCAAGGGCCCTAAGGAGTCATTGTGCATGAAAACCAGAAAACGCAGAGCAGCACTTAAGCCTCCCCGCAATGTCAGATTTCTGTCGAAAAAGGTGCTGTTGACTTGGAATGCTGGTTCCAACCAGCAGGCTTTTTGAATATGGAAAAAAAGCTGTTTTCAGCCATCAGTACATATTCAGGGCTGTCTCTTTCTTTGTAAAACACGGCTTTAAAATTTTGTGTTCCTGTCAAAAATGTCTACTGTCCTGAAATATTCATTTATTTTAAAATATATACATATATGTTTAAAAATTGATGTCATACAAGTGTGCCTGTAGTTCTTAAAATATTACATTCCTAAGTGAATTTTAGATATTTAGATACAGTCTCTTTCAAGGATTCAAGGACCAAACCATGAATTTGATATAAATACAATAAAAATACAAAGTTTTTGTAAGGTCTTTCTTTTTTTTCCTCTGAGGTTGAGACAGGAGGGAGAAATTGAGAGAGATGAGCAAGAGCTAAATATCTTTCAGAGGAGATGTAAGCCGGACATGCACCACTAGAATGTGGAGCACCCAATAAATCAACCAGCATCTGCTGCCACAAACCTGTCAGCCTATTAGGGATAGACAACTGCAATGACAGAAGGTGTGTATGGTTGAGACGTGGCTGGGGAGTTTGAGAGAAAATCAGAAGGAGTTGGACACACACGACATGATAAAGAAAAAATATATACACACAAACAGTCAAGATGCTCTTCTTGCCATTTTCTACTTGAGTGGTGGGGAAGTAGCAGACAAGTCTACAGGAAGTATTGAGAGGAAAAAAAATGGTTCCGCTTTTTATTAATAATTCAGAGAATTGCAATGGCACAAAAATAACAGAAAAAAGGACTGGAACTGGACATGACATCACAGAGTAGTTGTGTTTATTAGGTTTGAATGTTGTTGACTTGTAGGATGCCAGTCAGAGCCGCTGCAGCAAAAGCAAGCTCCAGTGTTTCAAAAACATGTTTTCCTCCTCCTCAGCATCTTAACCTTTTGTTAAAGTGCATTCACACATTGCCAAGTTTACAGCATTTATTTTGGAGGCTCGTCAACTCATAGCTTGTTTCAGTATGACAGGTACAATGCATCACTGTTTTCAGATTGGGTTTTGGAAGTCAAGTATTACCCACACCGTTTCTCCATACTTTACCAATGTTGACACATTTGAATATATAAAATTTGCCTTTGACGTAAACGGGATCACAAATGCATTATATTCTCTGGGGTTTGGAAATTAAATGCTTGTATACCCATTTAAAAACATATAAAAAATAAACCCTTTACAATTATTTTGATTAATATAGGATTTGCCATTAAAAACAGACATGCTCAGTCTATAAATACTAGCTTGTATTCCTGATTTTTAAGATATGAGACAAAGCTGCTATTTGAAAAGATACCTTTAAAGACTTCATCATACATTTAAATAATCTTTTGATCAAATTTAGACGCTTCTGTAATGCTGTCAGACAGTAAGTCCATTCTCTCTGAGATATCAAACTTTAAAGTTCTATAAACATAACAGGATTTGCTTTGAGAAATTCCTTTTTTATGTTATGCTAGAAGTGGAAGACATAAAAACAGGTCATTTTCATTTAAAAGAGATGGCAATCATTTATTCTTATTTAAAGAACTGTATGAGAATGTACATTTACTGTAGTTTAAAGGTGATGTTATGCGACTTATATGTAAAAGTTTAATATCTTTGACCCTTTTCATTCATAAGTGGTGAGATCAAAATTTTGAAACTACTTGATATCATACCATGTCCTTTTTTGTCACAGGGTTTGACCCCCCATTACAAAACTTAAAGTGCAGTTTTAGCACAATGTGCTAACGTGCAGATCTGTTATTTTTAGATGGTTTCTATATACTGTATATCTATATTACCGGTGAAAAGATTGTGCAATGCTTGCCTTCAAAAGATAAAATTTTTAAGTTTTGAGTTTTCTAATTAGAACTTATCTTGGCTTGATAGTTGACTGAGTATTCTCCCTAAAATTAAACTTATTTTTGTACCATAAAATAACATACAAATTTGTCTAACACCAGCTAGCTTTTGGAGCTACACTTTTGTGTTCTTCCTGAATCTTCCTTGGATTTTAGATTTCACAGAACACAAGCTGTCTCCTTGGAGTGCCTTTTTGCTGCTTCTGCATTGAGCCTTGATATTTCCGTGTTGCACACACTGCCGCTTTCCAATAGAGAAGTTGAGATACAAAGGATTTTGTAATAACGCTACAATAGCGGGTCCATTTAATCCAAAACCAATAGAAGGTAAAGTCACAAAAAAGCCTTTTGGGGTTCTGGTCTTTTTACACTGACAGTGATCTTGACAGTTCATTATGGAAAACAATCTTAGGCCCAAAAGGCACTTTGTGCTTAGAGTTGATGCAAACATTTTTCTTTTTTTGCAAAAAAATGTTTGAGATGTAAGTGTAATCGGCATGGAGATCCCAAAATACAATTAGCATTTGAAGCGTTTTATTGATTTAGGGCTTGCATATCTTGACTACAAGATGTAATATCTAACTAGAGTCTTCATTGCAAATGAAGTGAATGTTCCCTCATGTGTATAGAGTGAGTCATCCAAAAGCAACGTCAGTGACAACTCAATCACCGAATAGCACTGATATTTCATTTGCACTGGTACATTTAAGTGCATTGAAATCACTGTGAATGTGAATTGGACAGTTTCTGCCACTTTGAGTACATCAAGAGCAGAATGCATTTGCAGAACTTTTTTCTGCAAATTTTAACATGAAAAACAGATTAAAAAAAAGAAGAACCTGACAAATACAACAGGTTTGTGCTTTTAAAAAGAAGAACAAAGTCAGCCTACATCACACTTTATGGTGGTAGGGCAATCATTTAATGGAGGAGGTGCTGCTTTCTGTGTTTATTTAGATATGACCTATGAAAACATGTTCTGAAAAGCCTCTTTGTGTTTTTCACATAGTGTCTTGACTGCAACTGAGGCACAAAGAAGTTGTTGTTTTACTGCTTCATTGTTAACGTTCAGCCATGTTTAGGTGTGGTTGATCTGTGAGCGAGGATTCTATAAACTCCAAGAGGAGAACTCAGTGGTTCAATGATGTGAAGTGTGAAATGTATCACATCTGAGACGGAGGAATTATTTACAGAACAATAGAGGTGAGACCAAGTGTGGAAATTATTTGTATTTATGTAACAAATTTTCAACTATTCAAAGTTGGTAGTTAGGTCTCAGTGTTTTATTTACCATCATGAGGCTGTTGCATTGCATGACAACCTACTGTGTGCAAAAAAACTTTTAGTTTGACGTCTTTGTATGAATAATTACAGTTATGAAGCCAAACTATGTTTTTGAACAGTACTACAAAATAAAAGTTCCACTCTGATCATCTTTTGATGTATTTTCAAAGTGTTACTAGTGGCCTTTTTTATGCAAAATCTTAAATACATGTCGTTTTTCAAGAAATAGTTTCTGGAGAGCAGCAGTAGTTTATTATAAATTTGCCTCTGAGTTGTAGGCGGGACTATTGGAGCAGAGTAAGCCTTTCCCCATTTCCCATCATCCATCTGTTTACACAATTTACAACAATTTAAAAAAAAAGAAATACATAGAAAAAATATTTTAATTTACCTTTATAGATGTTCTCCATCATGAGAAAAACACTATAAGAACATGTTAAAAATACCAAAAAAGTATTTGAAGTAGTATTGAAGTTAGTCTTTAAAGTTGTAAAGAGTATTAAAATGCATGATACATGTTTTCATCTCTAAGCAAGAAAGCCTTTCTTGTATGTGCAATAGCATTTATTGCTAGACTTTTGATTTTTTTTTTTTTTTTTTT
>NC_050514.1:12765422-12773973 GCF_002922805.2 Oryzias melastigma
TCCAGATAAATTCTGAACCTTTTGGCGACTCAAAATCAAATTATTATTAGTGTAGCTAGCTTTCCATTGTTTAATGTTGGTAATGCTGAGTTTCATATCTAAAAGAAAGAGCTCAAAGACACATTTGTAGGACCGTAGAGAAAAAGGAGGACTTTGGAGGAAAGTGTTAGAAACTTCACGTCTTCCTTAGAAATGTCCCGTCTCAACACAAAACACCAAAGAGGAATAAAAGTAGTCTGCAACGTTTTCATAACAACATTGAAAGGGATATGCCAAAAATTGGATACTTAGGGAAGCATCACACAGACTTGGAGATCTTGTCTTTCATGGAGGAAGAAATTATTAGAAGTAGAAAGGTGCAGGGATCTCGATGGCGTCATCAACGGGCACTGCAGAGATCCTGAAAACCACCCATCAATTAATAAACATTCATAAACTTTTAATCAAATAAAATAGTTTCCAAACATTTGCAATGCTATCAATAAACATTCAGATTACCAGTTCAAATCCAAGACACTTTGATCAAATTGAGTTTAGTCAGCCTGCTGCTGCATATAACGTACACTTGCTGTACTCTCACTAAGACTATAACCTTGTAAATTTACTGGGAAAAAGTAATGCATTTACGAGGAAAAAGTCATAAATTTATTACTTTTTTCCTCGTATTACCTTTTTTTTGGTGGCTCTACTGCTCTGCCATGCAACAGCTGTATCAAGTTCATAATTTGAAGATAGATAACAGTTTTATGTAAGAAGAAAATGCAGTAAAGTATAATTTTAGTTCTCTTTTGTATGACTTTTAATAAAATAGAATTTTTAGACAGCTAACATTGAACTAATTCATTGAAATAGCTTGCCATGCTGTAATTTACAGGAGAAAATGTTTTGCTGTTTTTTTTGTTTTTAACAAGTGAAATTATACTTCAGTGAACTGCTTTAATTGACAGCATGCTATTCTCAGAATCATTCAGCCTGACTGATCGCTGTGTTTACAACCAAGGAGAACTGCAGGATGATGCAGTGGAGTATAATGAATCCTACACTTTGGCACAGTGTTGCTACATTAGGAAGCTGGTTTACCCCTAAGGGAACTGATATACCTTTTTAAACGAAGCATAAGCTTCTCATGTACAAAAACACTGTGTCATGCTGAGAGGCTTCAAGAGCTGTAACTTGAGCCTGAATATTTCTCTGCTGTTTTTGAACGCGCATTTAAAATGTAAAACAACTTTCTTGAAACAGTTTTAATGTTGCAAATGTTTTAGAGATCCATGCACTTAATTTCAAAAATATATCTACAATGGCAGTATAATGGCATAAATTTGACGCTTTGTTAGCAAGGAAACCTCAAATTCCCTTGATTTACTCATTGAAATGCTCAATTTGATATTAATAATTTAAAGGAGAAGAAGCACAATTTTCATTAGCTTGATGGTCATTACCCCCAAAAATTAAAACTATGATAAAGACAAAAATTGACCACTTAATAGTGTATTTACACCATTTCCTGCAATGACAGCTTGACAGCAACGTCTCATACTCTTCACTCATCCACAAGTGCTACAGGTAGTTTTCCCAGGTCACTTGGGAGTGGGTTTATGATCACCAGCCTCTGCTGGTCCAAGATATGCTCTATAGGGTCAGGGGACATAAATGGCCAAACCATATGAGGCACTCCCACTTCCAAAAATTGAGCGGTGACAATTCTGGTACTATGTGATGGAGCATTATCAACAATGTACAGGAAAAGTTGGGGGTATGCTAGTGGAATTGGAGGGTGATGGTGCATTCTGTGATGTCTATGATGCCAGTGACTTGGCAATCTACAATAACCAAATTGGTTTTGCACAGACTAGTGATGCCTGCCCAGACTGTTGTACCTCCCCCACCAAAGCGAACCCTGGGGACCATGTTTCACATTCTCCAGCAACACTGATGACCATCATTTCTGTGTAACGTGACCCGACACTTATCAGTTAACTGGACGGTAGACCATTGCTGCATTGTGCAGATCACAAGGTCCTGTGCCTACTGCAAATGTCTTGGTGTTAGTGGAATCACCTGCCAAGGTGGTCTGGAATTCACGTCCTAAGCCACTGATACTGGTCGAGGTAGAGTTACAAGGTACTGATCACTGTTGCGGTCTGTCACAAACTCTGCCAGTAGTTCTGTGTCTTGATTCAAGTCAGTTGATGACACTTTGAGACAAACCAAGTTCACATGTTACATCGAACTGCCTACTACCCACTTAAAAGGGGGCTGTGGCCAAGTGGTGCTGCTTGTCAATTAAGCAAACGTGTTCGTGCCAGTTTCAATGGTGACCTTGGAATGACATACTGCCAAAATTATCCATTTATACCAACAGAATATGGGTTTACATGGTTCGGCATTAAAAGCATTTTTATTTTAGAATTTGTAGGTTTTGGCCCCAATGTGCATAGCACACTGTACACAGAGAGACTACCATGTGGAAAACACATAATGATGTGTGTACATCACCCAATGCAAATGCCTCCTTATCTCAAAAAATTGTAAAGTGAAACAAGTATTTTTCTTTTTTTTTTCAATATTTCCCTAACTTATAGTGAGGAGTGTATTTATAATAGATATATGCACATCTATGCACAGGCATGCGTGACATGTTTACCTCACATTAACCAAAGCGGTAATATTAGGTTCCCCATTTCTTTGTTTCTAGATCATTTACCCTTGATTGTTCACAATTACAGTTTATTGAAACAGCTGCACTACTCTCTTCTTATGTTTTACAATAAGTGGATTATACTGTATGTGTAAAAATCACGTTGTTACCAAAATTCTGACTTTAGCCTGAATAAATTAGTCAGTCGTGCTCAAAGTCTTCCATCTTCAGATTATACGTTAAAGAAATACAATATACCTGAATTGTTTCTTTTTGGTCACATCCCTCTTTAAGCCTGACTGCCATACCTTCTGTACCAAGTACTGATCATTGTTTTATGAGACCTCCAGTAGTTTAAATTATTTTTTTTTTCTTATTTTAATTTGAGTCCTTTTTTATTCAAGCAAATAACAGAATAACACTAGGAAAGATATTTCTGAAATATCTGAATTCAGTTGGATTGATTATTTATTTCATTCTAATTGTTTATCGAATTATTTAAGATAACACAATCTAATAAGTCTCAGCAAAGCCTTTACTTTTATTTCAAAAACATAGTAAAAAGTTTTTTTTTCTAAATTGTTAAACTAAATGCCAAACATATTGAAAAAGAACACACATATTTATTATTTTAGATTTCAATGAAAATGTTTGTACATGATTAAAGAACCAGAACATGCTGTCAAGAAACTCAAGTTGTAGTCCTATTTAAAAATTATGTCAACACTAGGTAACGGCTGTTTTATAAAAGAAACTGTACAGTAGACAGAACTCCCTCTATAAGCAGATGGCTGCCCTCACCAGTAGCATTTCTGAATAATATATTCCCTACTTTCACCCTTGAGTCCTGCCACATCAGCTGCTGAGTATTTCTTTGAAGCGTCTTTTGTTAAAGAAGTACCGTCTCAGCCCCCCCTTTGATTTGGTGAAATGTGCTGTGGGTTCGCTATAAAACATCTGTTAGGAATTCTAGTATTTTAGATTAACATAGGGCACCATTGTTGACCTTCAGTCTAGCTCCTTTTTTATACACATAAATCTCTCCTTTCAATGATAAAATGGGTTTTCCTGGACACATTTGGCATTTTGCATGCAAACCCCACAAAACGGAAAAGTTGTCATTTGCAGGTCACACAGTTCTATCTTCACAAAAATCCATTATTGTCATTAAAAGGGGTCAAAGGACTTTTTTTTCACATCACATTTTATTTATTACCATGTCATATCATAAACTACACATTCCATTTTGTAAGACAAAAGAGGAAAGATGTAACATTTTCTTTTAAAAAACGTATGAGACATGAATTTAATCCATAAACAAGTAGAAGGTGAAAAAGAGTTCATTCATTGTCCGTGGTCTTTTTTAAACAAAGGTTTGTTCCCCCTTATGGAGGTTAAGAAGGAATCAATTTTGTCTCACCAAGTGAAAGCTGCTTCTTTCCTCTTCTTTGAAGGGGCAGCCTAGTTTCTTCTTCTAGATTCATCCCTAAACCTACCTTTAACCATAGCTTAACTTTAACCTCGGTTAGTATTTGCCAGTGATTTAAGGATCTTAGCAGCATTGTTGTCTTGGCTGCAGGGCTGCTCTGTCTTTGTAGAAGTGAACAGGATAGGATCATGTTTAAGGAGGCTTCAAGCTGTGTTAACTCCACAGCTTTCACATCGGTGCATAGATTCTTTTACTGCACCTTGCAGGTGCCCCTTTGTCTGCTATTTCAAACCAGGAGCATATGGCTTCTGACATTGCCTGTGGCCCCCCTTGCATAGGACTTTCCCCCTGCAGTTAGTAAGGTGAGCCTTTCTGTGCCGTCTGGTGTCTAAAATTCTTCTGCAAAAAGAAATATCGGTGCAGATCAGTCTGGTTTCATTCTGCACTTTTTTTTGCTGTTTGGGAATCTGTTTTGTACACTGGGGTTAAGCTAGCAGTCCCCTGACACATTCCCACCAAAAGATCCTGAAACTTCTATTTCCTGATTTGAAAAACTGGGATGGTGCTGTAATTGCATTCAGAGTTAAGGGTATTGGCCTCTCAGCCTTTCTAACCAATATATGAACCAGAAACCTGTTTTCTGTAATTAGGGTATTTTTGAAAAATCTGCAACGTATCAAAAAAATGAATAAATAAATAAAATAAGAGGAGAAATTTACTTACACCAGGGCAGAAGTATGAAGTCTGTTTGCATGTGAAATCCAAGCCCTCACCAAACCCCCTGCATACTGTATGTTCTAGATTTGACCCAAATCAGGAAGTACCAAATGGATTCTGCTGTCAGAGGGGATAGGCTCCAATTGACTCCTTTGTTACAATGGTGGATTTTACATCTTAAAAATATGTACAGTCTGCAGTCAAAACCCCTTATTTTATTTTATGTGTATTGCTTATTTATGACAACTATGAGGGAGGAAGGGTTAATGTGCGCTCACACAAATACACACACATGCCCACACACTTAAAGTGTAGTAGAACTTTATAGTAGGACTTTAGAATAGAATAGAATAGAATAGAATAGAATAGAATAGACTATTTAGTGGTCGCTAGTCTTCCTTGGGTCCATAAGCATAAAATGAACACATTTTACAAATTTTACATTAACTTTAATAAGGTCGAAGCAAATGAATTTATATATCCATTATACTAATAATACATACATTTCACACCAACAACATACATTTCATTAAAATAAAACATACAAATCGTTAGAGTTATTGTAAGTGGTCCATGTATGTTAGTTCTAAAATTGTTTTGAAATGATATTTGTAATTATTAAGCCTCATCCTTTTAGAAAGTTGATTCCATGTAACAGAAGATCTAAATATAACTGTTATTCTTATACAGTTGGACCTTAAAAAAGCAAAAATCAGAGCTAACCTGACAAGTTTGATATTGATGATAATACCCAAACTTTCATTACCAAAAATTGCAGGGATTTTTTAAAGATGGCATCATGGATTAAGCATTGGAGACCAAGTTGTAATTTGTCTTTTACCCTCAACCAACCCAAAGTAATGTGCATTTCATTCACATTGGTCCAATAAGAGCAGCCAAGTGCCACCCTGGCTGCTCGATTTTGGTAAGTTGCAGTTTTTTTAAATTGCCCTGTGCAGCTATGGACCAATTGACCGCGCAATAACCCAGATGTGACAAGACCAGAGACTGTACAGCTGTCCCTATGACTGAAGGTGGACAATGTCGTGCACACCTTTAAGCCAAGGCAATACCTCTGCCCATCTCGGATACTATATGACTTATCTGATCTGTCTATGAGAGCTGATGATCCAATTATCCAATAGATCCAATAGAATAGAACAGTTTCAACCTTTCTACCACCTTATGACTGTCTTTATTTTCCATGTCTCCTTGCTTAAAGACACTTGATTCAGCAAAGCATCAAGCTCTGCAAAGGTCATCAAAACCACAAGTTTTTTTAATGGGTACCATAGAAATAATGCATGACAGTTTAGGGGACCAGGGTTGGGGACCAATATATAATTGCCATCTTCCTCTTCCAATTTCCCACTAGTGATTCCTGCTAATTGTCAAACCAAAATTGCAATTACGCTATTCTCCTCGTATTCGTGGGGGTTAGGGACCAGAGACATCTACGCATACCCAAAATTCTTGAATGTCCAGTACTGATTTACACTCATCAAAAACACTTCTGATCATGCTTTGTAAACATTTACAAATAAATGTGTTTGCACCTTTGGAGTTTTTGCTCAACAAAAATATTAAATATTTTAAATTCAGAACAGCAGCGTTCTTTATGACACAGATAAGGAGTGTCGCTCCGTCTCTCTGTGCCTTGACACAAGGAGTGCGTGCTTCCTCCTTCATCAAATACATGTGAGAGGGCATCTTCTTCCAGAGGACGCCGGTTTTAAGCGACTTAAGATGTCTGAGTTTTTGTGACAAACCGGAAGAGTCATGTGACTTTACAAAATCTGTTAATACTATAAATTTTGTTCAAAATGTTCTTCTTGATGAACTAAAAATAAAATGCACGGCCATGAATTTATACCTTACAGGACTGTTCAGGACTTTTCATTAATTACAATTTACTGTTGTAAATGTGAAGCTAAAACTGAGAAGTGTTACACAGAAATAAAATTAAGATAATACTAATAAACTTCATATTAACATTTGGAAAGTTAAGAATTAATGAATACATGAGAGACTGAATAAATTAATGAATATCCTTTATTTTCAATGCAACAAGTATGGTTCAAATGATATGTGTTAAGTCCACTAAACACATATCACTTGACTTCAACCACAAGCTGAGCACTGATTAGAATATGTGGACTTCATGCAAACCCAAACAAACTGAATGGCTCCTGCTGAGATCCAAACTTTTTAAGTGATAGTGCTAATAACCCCCCACATCCATAAAATCCTGGACCCCAGGAATACATTAAAGTAGTATTTTACAAATGCAGTCACCTTCTTTAACTCTCTATCCATTTTTTATGTAAGCACAGGTTAGCTTATTTTTGTTTGAAGTGTTGCTTTTCTCTGATGTTTTAATATGTGTTATAGATTGATTGTAAACAAATTTAGTGATGTGTTAACTTCATTTTTTTTGGTATATTTTAATAAAATTGTATGAGTAAAAAAGACCAAATTCCTTATAAACTACTTATTTATCTAATAAGTTTCCTTCTTCTGTCTCCCGTTTAAGGCTTCGGTGCCCCGTGGATGAGTTTTACCTCCCGCCACCAGGATTTCTCACAAATCTCACAACCCCACTGCATCAGTAGCTTGGTTCAGACTTTAACACCAACATGTTTTTTCATACAGTCATTTATGAATCCTATCTATCCTATCCAGTCCTATGACCTCCTAAAAAGCATGGAGAAGTTACTCATTCAGCTCCCAAGTGTTGTATCTTGTATATGTAGCCTCCCCCAGCCCAAAGTGAGCTTGGGAGTCTCATTTAAATGCAGCTTTGCAAATGCCTACCACAAAGCTTGTCCCTAATAAAATGTAGGGACACTATTAAACAAAGACACTCACTACTAAAACCATATTTTATCATTGCCATCAATATTTATGAATGTTGCAGCAAGACAAGTACACAGTGTGATCTGTTTTTCTGAGTTATTAATGTTTACAGTTTCCGCTGGCTCTGTTATGATTTAAATGGGTGTGTAGTACACAGGTTAACATTTTGTGTAAATTGCAGAATGTATATTTATACATAAATGAAAATAGTGCACATCTGAAGGTCAATATGGCTTCCAAAGCCATTTCAATAGATCTGGCTGTTTATGCCACATCTCCATTTTGTATATGACATACATGTTATCCAAAACAGATTTAATCTGTACAAATACGTGTTCACTTTTCACTAAACTGTGTTGAAACAAGTTATTCACAACATTTTTTCATGTTTTTTTTTTTTTTCATCTACCTCTGCAAAAAGGGAGAGGCCTCTGACAACCTCCAAAGAACATCCCAGTAATGCTTATGCATAAACATTCCTTTACTGAAACTTTTAACAGATTCTCTCTGCATGCAAAGTAATGCCTTCCCTACTGTGCCTGTCTTACCTTCACATCTGCCACCTTTGTAAACTATGACCAAAGTCAGGCAAATTTTCAACTCACCCTGAAACATGAGGGGAAAATATGTTGTGTCAGATTTTTAGTAACAAAGTAATAGAAAAGTTTGATAAGGCTGATGTAATGTTTAGCTACTAGGGTTCTGAAACATGAGGTATCAGGGTATCAGGATTATAATTAAACAAGAAAAAATAAAAGTACATATTAGCATTATGTGGATTAATTGTGATGGAAATATATTTTGAAAAACACGTTTATTATATTCTCCCCAGTGGGCCCACCACCTGCAGGGGAGCTCTGAAGGGGCCGGTGCATTGTGGTTTGGGTGGCAGTCGAAGGCGAGTGCCT
>NC_050514.1:12773978-12775178 GCF_002922805.2 Oryzias melastigma
CCCAGGGGATGGATCAAATGCGGAGAACACATTTCATACACTTAGGAGTGTGACAACTAATGGGACTTTAACTTTAGGATTTACTTTAAATACGTGCGGCCAACAACAAAATTCAGCCTTGGGTGCACTTAAAATTTGTGCAGGCAATGTAGCAATGTTTAATCATGTCTGCATATGTTGCGTATTGGCCAACATGAATTTCCATCACTTTTTGCACATTTCAGATTTCCTTTCTGCTTGAATATTTTGAGAAGCAATCTTTATTTTAGAGGTCCAGACCCAAAGAGATGAATATTACTGGAGATGGCACGCAGGCTTTTTATTATTGTGCAAGATGTATAAAGAGCGATGCCATATTGGAATGGTATTAAAACAGCGTATTAGGAGACACAGTAAAATGACCATAAAATGCTTAATTTTGGTCCAATTTTAAAAAGGAAAAAACTTTGATCATCAGAAAAATAATTCCTAGATCATGGTAACAATGTTTTTCAAGAAAGTGTAACAAATGAAAGAGGTTTCAAACTTATTTTTATAAATAAATAGGTTATTATAGGAAACACATACCTGATTCATGGTTGTGATTTTATTCAAGTCAACATACACACTAACATTTCTGCAAACTGTTATACTCCTCGGCCTGTGTTTATAAATGGATCGATGGGTAGCCAACATCGCTGTAGACTGCTATCGCCCATTATATAAGGAGCGGTCCATGCCCAAATCAGCGCCACACGGTTTCAGCCGACTGAGAACAGTGCAGCCCGGTTGACAGCTGCACCGGCCCCGACGGCCCGGCAAGACGGGAGATATGGCTCAGTGAAGACTTCATCCACGGCCCTGGAGCGGCAAGGTCCGGGTGGCACCCGTTTTAAAGCAGTGGCTGGGACTTACTATAAAGCTGGAGCCAGCTGCGATGCAACGCTGCGGAGCAAATTCATCTGGCGGAGGTGGCAACGCTGGGGTCTACAAGGGGATCCCACCCAGCCTCGATCAGAAAGACGTGGGAGGCACAACACCGGGCAGGCGGTCTTTCATACGCCACATTTCCCAGTCCGCCCACCAGAAGGGGATTCAACGCTGATGGGCTCTTCCGTCTTCACTACTGAGGAAATCCTGGTTTTCTGGTCTGATCTGATATCTATCAGATACAAATGCCGCAGTCATCCTCCATGAAACAAAAGAAAAAAAAAAAAAAAA
>NC_050514.1:12775202-12778412 GCF_002922805.2 Oryzias melastigma
GTGAAGTCTAAAGCTCCCATTGACTTTGAATAGGCTACAAGATCAGCCTAAACGTCATTTTTGAGAGTAAACTCACTCAGATCTTGTTAAAATGTTTTTTAGAAGTTCTCCTTTATCAGCTGACTCAATAATTACTAGTGAAAAGTCACATTCTTGTTTTTCTAGCTCTGCTTGTACAACTGTAACAGCAGTAAACAGACATCTATACCGGTCTAATAAGGCAACAAAAATGTTTCTGGAAATAATCAAGAAAATAACTCAATATTTAAAATATTAGATCAATTTAACCTTGCTTTGATAAAAAAAAATAAATAAAAAAAACATATATTATCTGCGGTCTTTGTTGCCATGTCCTCTCTGATGAGATATATTGGTTCCAACATAAAGGATCACTTTTGTTCACATCTGTTCAAAAAGGAACAATAAATGCTGATGTACCACTAATGCAGCAGACGGCGTTTTGTTTTGGCCCTGGGTTTGATTGACAAATAATGGCCCCACAGTTGTTGTTTTTCTTAGTTTGGCACACAGTCTGTAACGGACACCCACTGCACCAGTTTGTGGCATTGGGGAGTAATTACAGGGAGCCGCCTGAGGTAAGGCCTCTCAGAGTTTGTTCGTTAGTGAGGAGGGAGAAGGGTGAAGGAGAGACACCTGGGATGGTAGATAGCGTCTCACTGTACAGCAACATTTCTGTTTTTATTTATTTATTTTTTTCTACTTTAGCTGAGCTTAGAGCTAACTAAACACTTTCCTTCTGCATTACATCGTTTCCAAACTCTAATCCACGGCCTGCAGAAATCCACGCAGCTGTTATTAGATGAGAAAAAAAATGTCATGAAGCTCATGGGCCACCTGTGTCTATTTGGTATTTAACTTGTTTGTATTCGGGTTTATGTAAAAGTGCCACATGAGAATGTGCTTCTGCTGCCACGCATGCACACAGGAATCTTTAACTCAACAAAAAACACCACAGAGAATTGACATGTTTTCCAATTATTTATAAAAATCTCATAGTTTAGTATTTAATTATGTAAACAAGTCAATAATGCAGTTATGGTGGCCCTGGAGTGCAAATCACACCAAAAAATTAAACAAACAAGTCACTTGAATCATTTAGAAAACCGTTTAGTAAACAGAAGTAATTTCTAGAAATCAAAATGAAATGTCAAAAAGAAAAAAAATAAACAAAAGATAAAACCGGAAAAGGTAGGGACTATGAGATATCACCGATTGGATGATAACCTTTGTCCATCTTTCAACTTAAAATTTTATACCAGATATCATTGTAGCCTACATCAGCAATTAATTTTCTAACGTTTCATTTTACTTTCTGGAAATCACTTGTTTTCTCTTCCATTTTATTTTTATTTTGAATCATTTTTTAGGTGATGTAAGAACTTAAATTTTAACCAAGAAACAAATCCCTTTGAAAGCAATAGAATAAAATCACAAATCTTAGAGTGGGTATACTTTTTCTTAAAGTACAGTTACATGAGTCGCTATGCTGGAGCTACGTGTTGCCAAACACTTATCATTTTGGGACGATACGCAGCTTCAGTAAGTGACTAAAAAAAAAAAAAAAAGAAGAAGGACAAAAGAAAAAGATTTAGTGTAAACTTTAAAGGAGAGTATTTTAAACATTATAGAATGTAATGCCCATGGAGGGTAAAGTGTGATTCAGGAATATTGCTCTGCCTAAACAAAAACTACCTGACATGTCACATCAAATTTGTGAAAAATTACCAACAAGCACCGCTATAAACATAAATGAGATCAATGCATATTCTTTATTTGTGCTTGACCCCCATAATGCTTCAATAATCATGATATGTGCGCTTTAACTCCGCGAATATGTGGCATTAATGTTTATTGCCCTGTCTACAAAGTACTTTGATGGCTCTGTGAACAGCAGTAGGGTGGAGGGTTAGGAAAATGTGGCAGGATGTTCCTGTGTTAGACATCTGGAAAAGATAGATAGCCACCTTCACACATCAGGTGGTTGACTTGAATGTGTCTGGTTGTGTGTTAGGCTTAAGTCCCTGGACATAAAAGTTAGACCAAAAGAACAGGAAAAGGTACAAAACTTTTGAGTTTCTCGATCAAGGAAACATCATAGTATTTGGTGTAAAGTCTTCCAGAAGGTAAATTGAGTTAGGCTTTGGAATTGGGAAAATGTAAAACGCATTTAAAAATAAAAGAATACAACACATATATTTTATTTTTCTGGTCATATGGTGCAGCAGATTATGAGACGCATTATCAAAACAGTCACATCAGGTTTGTTGTTCAGCAAGTACCTTATACGGGACTTCTTGGTATGTGACAGCTGGATGACCTACACCTGTGTGAAGGGCATCGTCAAGAAGAAGATTCATGTATTTATATATTTTTTGATTTGATAGGCTACCTGTGCACACAGTGGAAGGACTGACTCAGTTACTGAATTATCTTCATAACGCATGGGATCAGTACATCGGACAAGCACAGGGAATTGAAGAGCACAGATGCAGAATAGCGTCTGAGCTGCGGTTTTTCCAGATCTCAACAGGCTGAAGGCAGGGAACCAGCAGAACAGTAAGAAGAGAAACTGCGTCCAAAGTAATGGTGAATGAGCTTCAACCCACTAAGTCAAAGGCGCCAACTGCATCCTAAAAGACTCAAATACACAATTTAGTTTTAGTTACCAGTGAATTTCATATTCATTTATAGAAGAGGACAACCTTTGCTTGTAAAATTATCATCACCGTCTTTTCACACTTTTAGCAGCAATTGTCTTTTGATAATTATAATAAAACATTTATAACGCTAATTGCCTCCGATATTTTTGGAGCACCCTGGTAAACTTCCCAGCATATCTTCTTAATTTAGTGGCTTCACTCCCTGGTTAGACAGTGCAATATGGCTAAAGGGTAGACCAGAAGGCAGAGAATTATCCAAAGGGGCATTATGGTAACTTTTTCTGTCATTCATGTAGTCCTCTTTAAGTAAGGGATAATGCCCAACAAAGTGTGCATTATCAGAAATTAGTGCACGCCATGGAATCCTGAACTGCTTCCACGAAGTGTGTTAACTTCTGATAATGCACACTTCAAAGGGCATTATCCTATTTATATAATATAATCACTTGCAAAATAAAAAAATATTTAATCAATCTTTTGTATTTCATCATCGTTCTTTTTGTATTTAAATCGCTTTATCACAAAAAAG
>NC_050514.1:12778457-12782377 GCF_002922805.2 Oryzias melastigma
AATGCGATTAATCGCGATTAAGAATTTTAATCGCCTGACAGCTCTAATATATATATATATATATACGTGTTTGTATATGTGTCTAAATATATATTTATGTTGATTGTCATGATAGGTTAAATACAGTAGCCATTCAGAGAGAAAAAACAAACTCTTATTGTTTGTTTTTCGTTCAGAAGTTGAGGCAAAAGTTTTTTTTTGAGAAGCTTGCGCAGTGGTATAGAACGTTTGGGCTATGTGACCGGAACTTCTTTAGGTGTGCATTATCACTGTGGGATATTGCTTTTTAATCTTTTTAATCCACACCCAGCAGCCAATCAGATTCAAGTATTCACACAGAACATTATATAATATGCAATAACCAAAAGTCCAACACATAAGATGTCAAAAGTCAAACTTTTTACTCATTAATGATCATTCTCAGCATTTTTGAGTTTTTTTACACAGATAATTCAAAACATTAGACTCATTATTTCAGTTCAATATAATACATTAGAGAACGTGAAGCTCCTGACTATGATATCCATAATGACCTGAATGTCCATGAAGTGTTGCAGTTTTGTAGTTCACCAAAGTTGTACTAACATACATACATAGTATCTGTCTCCTTTATAAAGTCACACTGCTCCAACATATTTGTACCAGCAGCCACTTTTAGGTAAAACCGCTAATCCACTTTGAGGGAGGGATTTCATAGCTAGTTTCAGATTTCCTGAATGGTCATGCTTATGCTATTGATGCCATCAATAATCTCCTGTTTTAGCTTAGCAAATTGCTCAATAGTGTTAAAACTAGCTAACTAGCTTTCTGCCACCTATCCAGACTTTTATCTGACTTTTTTTTTTAGCAGAGTTGAGGTGGGTTCCCCCCATCATACGTAACCTCAGATCTGACAGAACACCATTTACTATTGAAAGGCTTCAGGATTTTTATGGCTTAACCTTCATCCTGGCCTACTGTAAATTATAGATAGAAAATCTCACATTTTTCATTTTAATATTTCATATTTTCTATTGCCTGTTGCCAGATGAAACCTAGAAATAGCAGGTTTATATCACATTTTGTTTAGATTTTATCCAAGAATTGTATTTAAGCAATTGATTTTTCTTACATAAGCAATGTTTGAGTAAACTCTTAATTAAAATGTTTTAATTCTGGTTTTGTATTTGCTTGTGAGCTACATCAACCTGCATGCAGTGTGCACATCTGTGCTGACTTATAAAATTGCAAAATGCAATAGAAACCAAATAAAAGTTGAATTTTTTTCTGCTTTGATGGTGCAGCATCTATGTATTTCATTCTGTACTGTATCTCTTTTGTGTAATGACAATAATATAGCAGATTTTTTCTAATTTTTTTTTTCTTTTTTTTTCAAAATGCCAAAGTATTGCAACACAGACCGGATGACTCTCCAGGTAGCATTTAATTTACAAAAGTAAATATAAATCCTACAATTGAAAGTCATCCACATAAAAACAGTAAAATAACAAAAGTTTTTTTCTCCATATATATCTGATTGTGCAATGCTCTTTTTTTCTTGTTTTGTTTAAAAACAAGCTTTTTGTCAGCTTTTATAACAAAACCAGAATGTTCTCTGACTGTGTGCTGTTATCTATAAGAGCTTCCATAGAGTCAGCAAAGCTGTCCCTGCTTGTTTGCTCTGGGGATCTCAGAGCAAAGTCTGGCAATTGCAAACCACTGGCAACATCGTTAAAAAGTAATCACAGACAATTGCAATATATATCGAGACAGCACAGAACACTAAAACCAAGGGGAAAAAAAGAAAACACTAATGTCACGTTATCATTTTACTGTAATGGAAGAGCCATTACAGCTTATGAGTGGATGTTTTCCTATAAATTTTTGAAAACTTTTTTTTTTCTGTTTTCCTTTTTGGTGGGGGGTGAACAGATACAGTAGGCAGACAAATGTGGATGGATAATCGAGCAAAAACATAACACAGTCAGGTAACATTATGAAAAGATCAGCCCCCCAAGGATGCTAGGATAGGAATATTGAAGATCAAAGGGAATGCAGAGTATAGCAGAACTAGGGATCTCAGGGCTTAGGGGCTCATTAGGAATATTACAAAGGTAAGGCTGAGTATTAGGTATCTGGGACTTAGTGTCAAGACAGGTTTAATACAAGAGCCTTGGAAGAACAGCTTAAAGTGTTTTACTGGTAAAGGTAAAAGATTTGGTTGCTGGTAAAATGTACTCATTGAGAGCTGTTAAGCTTCTGGTGATCAGTATAGTTATCCAAAATGTTGAGGTTGAAAACAGCAACACCAGGCAAGATTAGCTGCTCATATTCCCAAGCCACGTGTTTGAAATGTCAGGACATTCAGAAAAAAATATTAAATACCATACTTTTTAAACCCAAAGGCACACCTAAAATATTTTAATTTTCTCAAAATTTGATAGAGTTACAGCAGCCCTTGTAATTCTATCTGACTTGTGTGTGAATTCTGGACCCAGAATGTATGTTCTGTTATAGAAAGCAAAGTTGCAAAGTTATGGATACTGTGCTTCAACATGATTAAGTAAAACTTTAGGTGTTCGTTTTGAACCGGTGAAACTGACTAATTTGGGGCTTAGTACCCAATGTCAACTATTCTATACCTGCTGACCTTTTGAACTGGCTCCCTCTTGGTAAAAAAACAACAGAAAACTAAAACATTTGTTCATTCATTGAAATATATAAAATATAAGAAAGTTAATTGAAAAATTATATGCTGACTATGATTCTATTTTAAATAAAGTAATTTAGAAACAGTAATGATGGAATAATCACGGACACACATTTCTAGAATACCAAAATGAACTAGTTTAACACTCACAGAAGCTAAAAATCAACACCATGAAAATTGACAGGAATTATTAAATATTAATAGTCCCTGACATCAGGACCTCAGGGACCTCAGTGGCAGCTGCAGCCCTGTTAAAACTTAGCAAACGGAGAAAAAAAACAAAGATAATCTAGTTTTTCACCCATTTTTAAAAGAAATGTGAATGAAAAGACTCCCCTTATATGCCTGAATATTTTAAATAATTATAACTAGTAATAACCAAATATTTCCACACCTAAATAGCATTTAAGACCCACTTCAGATAAAATGATCTTTTTTGTTATTATAACATGTGTTGGTAGCATTCTTTCTTATGATGGAGGACATAAATAATATTTAAGATTAAAACTGCATCTCTGAGACGTGGGGGGAAATTTTTAAGGGATATGTCTATAAATCTTTAAGAAATGTTTGCCAAATCCTATCAAAATGTGCTAGATTATTTTTCCTGTAAAATCTTATTTACTCCATTTTAGCTAAAAAAAAACAAACAAACAAAAAAACATTTAATTCAGCCACCTCTCAAAACACAAGGCTGAGGGAGACTTCCACTCTAGTAAAAAAAAAAAAAAATATATATATATATATATATATATATATGCATATTGCAGTAAGCATATCTATTGTGAGTAACTTTTTCTTGGGAGAGGAAAGGGATTTTAGTGAATCACATGATCCAAGCATTGCCAGTGTACCATCCAGGGGCTCATTTTTCCCAAATTGATTTGAAAACAAAGCAAATATGTGGAACCAAGGCCGGACAATGCCAAAATGCATCTGCAGTGATCCTTTTATCTTCCATTCTAGAAAAAAAAAGATTTGTATTATGCAACTTGAGACTCAACAACCTAACATAACTTTTGACCTTTTCTTTTTTATTATTTTATTTATTTTTGAATGTTGATTAATGACATCCATATGAAAACTACTTAATCCAATCTTTAGCTGGGTTTTGGGTGTTATAAAGACAGCAAGCCAGCTGTTGGCGTTACAAGTTTCTTCCACTTTGTGAGGACGACTTGCGTTTCTTTGTTATAATGACAATAGGCAGGTATTCACAGTGCCCATATGC
>NC_050514.1:12782646-12800174 GCF_002922805.2 Oryzias melastigma
CACATGATCCAAGCATTGCCAGTGTACCATCCAGGGCCTCGTTTTTCCCAAATTGATTTGAAAACAAAGCAAATATGTGGAACCAAGGCCGGACAATGCCAAAATGCATCTGCAGTGATCCTTTTATCTTCCATTCTAGAAAAAAAAAGATTTGTATTATGCAACTTGAGACTCAACAAACCTAACATAACTTTTGACCTTTTCTTTTTTATTATTTTATTTATTTTTAAATGTTGATTAATGACATCCATATGAAAACTATTTAATCCAATCTTTAGCTGGGTTTTGGGTGTTATAAAGATAGCAAGCCAGCTGTTGGCGTTACAAGTTTCTTCCACTTTGTGAGGACGACTTGCGTTTCTTTGTTATAATGACATTAGGCAGGTATTCACAGCGCCCATATGCACTGTCAACACCCAGGGGCAGCATTCGATTGGCATTTCCAGCATACAAAAAAATAAAAAAGAAACAGGGAGTTATGCTGCACCACGCCATCTGGGCAGGGGTGTCAGGATGCAGTGGAGTGTGATGGAGAGCTTTATCCAGATACCTTGGGGGTTAGCAGTAGAAGCAAAGCTCTCATTAGGATCAGCACTAATCTTCTCCTGAAACACGAGTCTTTACATCCCATAGCTTTGGATCATAGCTGTATTCATTTGTAATAAAGAAAAAATGCCTGAACTGATGCAAAAGGCTAGGGGGGAAGCTTTGGAGGAATGTTTTTTAAAATGCCGATCAGCTCACATCCTCTATACAAGCACTGTTTAATGACTCCTTGAATACAAATACTGCAAGGATGAGAAATGTTCAAATCAGTAAAAAGCGAATCATATTTTTCCAGCCCTTACATTAGTTTATTAATAAAAGTAAGATTAGGTGAGTAAGCCTTGTGTTTAGTTCAATGACGAGAGAGCACTTTAAAGTTCAAACTAGATCAGAGTTCATTGTTTCTTTTTTCTCACTTTCTTTTTGGAAAGAAAATACATTTCTAATCTGTTAATCTTATGCATGAGCTTCTGAATATAAAAGTAGTATCCTGATTCATTTAATTACTCCTTTTAAAATAAATTCAACTGAAATAGATCAAACTGTAATGTCAATAGCAAGAAAGTGAAAAAAAGACAAAAAACAAACGAACAAAAAAAAAAAAAGTCCAGACCCAGGAGGAGGTTTAAAGTTTTCATTTAAGCTCGAGTAAATTACAGGACAGCCAGCTGACGACTGCAGAAGAAAACTGTACTGAGTCCCCCAAACCACCAAGCACTAAAGGGCAACTAGAAGAGATGCAGGTAAAGTTTGTTTTCGATCTGTGCACAAGATTGATTTTATTGCTTTTGACTGTTCTGACTGGTTCTCTAAGGTTGAGCTCGGGAGATAAACAAGAGCACCGCTGGTGAGGCAGCAGGCTGACGCACAATCAAACTCACAGATGACGAAGATTCTTGAGGCTGAGGGTTAGGAGGCGTTCCTCTTCTCAGCTGTATCAATGTATTCTCTTCCAAAATTTAAACTCCAACCGGTATAGTTCTCTTCAAAAAGAATGCATTCCTCTCAGAGTAAGACACAATGACTCATCATGTAATATAATAATGTCAAATAGAATGATTCTTTTCAAGAAAATACATTTGAATCCATGATCTGAACCCCCACATACATCAAAATATAACTAATAAGTAAAACCTAAAAATCTTAAAAGCTCCATGTTTTGTTATTGAATTAATAACTTAAAAATATATGTAAATTCCAGCTACCATTTGTTTATAATGTTGAGTTTTAAAATTGTAAAACTTTAACTGTGAAATAGTGGTTGACATCCCACTCTGATCATCTTTTGATCCATTTTAAAAGTCTTCCCTATGGTCTTTATGTATGATTATGCTGTTTTTAGGCAAATCCAAAACACCCATGTTGTTTTCTAAGATATAGCTTCTACAGTGCGATTGTAGTTCATTTGAAATTTGCCTGAGTGGTGGGAGGGACCATTGCTGCAGTGTAAACCTACCCAAACTTCCCATCATGCTTTTATTTACGCTGTCTCCTGCTAGCTTACAGCTCCTCTCAACCCCAACCTAACATTACTAATGTAACAAAAATGGAGAGCAGTGTCAGGTGAGTTAATGTAAAAAAAAAGTAACTGATTACTTTACTTACTGAATGAAATTGTAATAAATTTACTTCAACCATTACTCATTTAAAAAAGTAACTCACTCATTAAGGGCTGCACGGTGGCGCGGTGGTTAGCGCTCTTGCCTCACAGCGAGAAGGCCCCGGTTCAAATCCCGGCTGGGACCTTTCTGTGTGGAGTTTGCATGTTCTCCCCGTGCATGCGTGGGTTTTCACCGGGGACTCCGGCTTCCTCCCACCGTCCAAAAACATGCTTCATAGGTTAATTGGTGACTCTAATTTCCACCTAGGTGTGAATGTGAGAGTGAATGGGTGTGTGATTGTGGACCTGCGACAGACTGGCGACCTGTCCGGGGTGTACCCCGCCTTCGCCCTTCAGTAGCCGGGATAGGCTCCGGCACCCCGCGACCCCGAAAGGGAAGAAGCGGTCTGGAAGATGAATGAATGAATGAATGAACTCACTCATTATTTCACTGTTTTTCCACTGTATCTAACTTGTATTATTGGGATTGCTGTGTTGTTATGACTTAATTTTTAACAAAAACATTTTCAAGCATTTTGTGGATACCAGCATTTTTTTTTTGTCTGCTCTTGATTCAGCACTGTTTGAACAAAGAAATACTAAGAAATGTATTTTTTATTTAGGTTTTTCTTATATTTATCCTCCACCATCAGTAAAATGGAACAAGAACTTCTTAAAAACACACAAAAAACACAGTTTTTATTGGAGTGGGTCTTTAATTACAGAAAAAGCTACTTTCATTTCTATTAAAATAAATGTGTCTTTGATTTCAAGGCAACACCTGGATGTATATTCATTTCATTTTGTGTTGGACTAATGAGCAGAGGGGTTTATTCATGGAATACTGTGAAGTCTAATATTAACCTGTCTCATATAAAGAGGTTAAAGTTATTTTTGTTTAAAATAACCCTGGTGATCCATATATATTTTTTTAATATTATTTCTGCAAATGACAACTTAAGTCAAACCTTTCTCAATCTTTTATAGTTACATTTTACATTACAAATGAGAAGGTATTTCTATAAGTTAACTGGTCAAAATGAATGTCTTTGACCTTGTTTTTATTGTCTGTGCTGGGCTACAAAATCGTCATGAATCTTGATGATCATCCGTCTTAACCAGAAGTACCAGCCTGTGTTGCTTTGTTCTGAACCTCCTAATGGTTAACAATAATACTGCGACAAAAACTTGTACTTTTTTCTGGTTAGACGTGACAGTTTGGAGACACAGTTTTCTTCATTTGCATTCCTGTGCCTCTTTTTATCTTGAGCTCACTGTTGTGTGGGAACAAGAGGAGCAAATCCCATTGGCATTTGTTATTTAATTGTTAATGCTAAACATAAGGTTATGTTACTTGCGTTCCATGTTGGCCTCACTCTCTTTGTTAACATGGGTCCCAGGGTGCATTTTGTTTCTGTGCTGCATGATTCATCAGTGCAGGCAGGGTCAGGCAATATATGCACTGCTTTTCTCAGGCGTGAAAGCAAACACTTAGATCTCTGTCAGGAGAATACTGAAGGAGTTTATTCTTGGACTGCTTAACTTGAATCACAGTGTGACAGTTTGTAAAATTAATAAATTACTTTCTTCTCTTCATTAATACAAGAAATATATTTTGCTCCCTGCTTTTGTTTTCTATTTCTTTTTTTTTTTTTTGAAGGTGGAACAGTAGAGACAAAGTAAATCATTTGGGAAGAAGTTTTTACAAATCTCTTAGGAAAGAAAACAGCTAAAAGAAGAAAAGTTTGAGCTCAAATCATCCTTTAGCAACTATGTCTTCATCTGTCAGAACAGAACCTGAACAAACTCAAATAAATTTACCTTGAGAAGTTGTCTCCTAAAAGTGAGGGTTTTATAACATCTTTATATGTCTATTGGGCTTTCAAAATGTTGAAAAGTCATCAGATATACTGCATTTGAGGCACTATAAAAATCTGAAAGAATTGTCACAATTGTTTTTAATCACATCATTTCTAAAATACAATGATTCTAAACAATACAGAAGTCTTACATAAAACCATTAACCTAAAAATGAAAAGTCATTTTTTTCCTAATGGTAAGTGAATGCATCTTTAAAAACTGTGTTTGTTATAGGGCTGGGAATCACTGGGTACCTCACGATACGATACACGATACATGGCTCACGATATCGATAATATCGCAATACTGCGATAATTGGTAAAAATCCTCTCTAATAACTAGCATTATATAGAAGAACATGTTTTTTGGGAAAATATATCCCCATTTATCTTTTTTAGCTTAAACACAATCATAATAAACAACTTTTCTTATTTTGTGCAACAAATTATAGACACTTTTGTGCAACATTGCTGAAATCAGTAATACTATGTCTTTGACAAGCATTGACAACAACTGAATTGGAATTATCTGTCAAATTCAATGTCATCAATAGTAAACATGATGAGCAGTGCCACTACTTAGTGCAGAATTGTTGTAAGCAACAGAACAAAAATTAAATAAGTCGCGACAGCTATCTACCTCTAAAAGAACGTCACACCAAAGGATGATGAATATAATGTTTTACAGCCTCTCTCAAAATTTACCTAATTTTTTGTGCACTTTTCCCTCAATAGAGCATCCAAAAATGAAGGCTGATTTACTCAGACTGTCACTTGAGATTATTTTTCCAATCTTTATCATTTTTCAATTTAGTCAGTCAGCAGTCAAAAGGTAAAAACCTTAAAACACACATAATAATGGCAATAAATATAATTTTAAGTGCTTCAATTAATTAGCAACTTCCCTAATTTTATGAATTCATGTACTTTATTTTAATTACATTTTAATTTAAAATCATACATCAAATCCTGCTTTTCTGATTTTAGAGTTACTTTAAATTAACATTAGCAACAAGTAATTACATTTTTTGAAAACGTCACATTATAAATTTACCAAAGTTACACCGTACACCAGCAGGTTAAACATGGAAGTGCATGAAAGCGAAAATTCAACGGTACCTGAAGTGTACACAAACAACTGCGAAGCACGCGCTCAGTTCCCACAGCAAACAGGAAGTAAGTGATCGCTGACATTCTAGCGCTCAGACAAAGTCACTTCTTACCGGCTGGATCTCCTACAGATGGAGGATAAATGCTGACAGGTATGAGCGCGTGCATCACTATTAAAAGTCTGACGCAGCGCGCCCATCTACTCAACACTTCTGCGGTGCAACTCAGACGCTCAGCATAACAGCCTCTTCAAATGAAAATATAGGATCGATACTTGGTGAGAACCCATCGAGAATCGATCGCAGGACTAAATATCGCGATATATCGCACTATCGATATTTTGGCACACCCCTAGTTTGTTCACAATATTTCCACCTCTTGAGAAGGGACATTTTCTCAGAACATTGGCTATTTAGAGAAAAGTTGGTAAATGCTTGTAAAAAAAAATGGAAGAGTCTATTTGTTGTCTTGAGAGGAGAAAGTAAGAAGCTATGTTCACACTGGGCATGTGGCGCACATTCAAAAATGCACATTCTTGAACACACATTTAGTCCATGCTGTTCAGCCTTGAGTTATTTTACAACTTTCATTTACAAATCATTTTTATAAGTATTCATTGTGTGTGGGATCATTGGTTGTATGTGTTAATGGAGGGGAGGGGGGAGGATGAAGTGTGGGTTTGGTTTTCATGGTATATGTTTTTGTTTTTAAATGTAAAGCGCTTCGAGTTGTTCGATGTTTGAGAAGCATTTTTTTTATAAATAAAGTTTTATAAATAAAGCTTTTAACGTTCATTCAAATGCCGTTCATTTTGAATGTAGAGCTCAAAAACAGTCGTAGAGATTGCTTAGGCACGCAAGAGAATTTTGAGTACAGAAGGCCTGAACATGCATTTACATATGGCATTATATTGGAAATGATCACTCGAACATGCGATGCAGAGGGCGGTGTGAACGTAGCTACAGAGTTCACATAATTTTTATGTTTCCTGTTGAAATTCTTGATTTAATTATCTCTTTTATTTCTAATCAGTTTGCAGCTTGCTGTGTCGCTAAACTTAGCCTTTTTTTTTCCATCAAATAAAGTCCCATTGAAATGAAACCTGAAAGTCAAAACTTTTCTTGAAGATCAGTAGATTGAAATTTGCTGTATATTATGGATTACAGTGACACTCTTTTGGGTTTTTTAGTATGTCATCTTCAATTTCCAGTAATTAAAAGAACTTCAAAAACCACCTGAAAATATATTTACAACAAAAAGTTTATTGAATAAAGTTATTAACTAGCATAATAAATAACTTTTGTTTTATATTTCATATCAAAACACATAAATAAACACTATATTTATGAATTTAGCAACTAGATCCTTAACTTTATTTTTTTATTGTTTATTTTTATGAAAGTATGATGAAACTTGCAGCAACAAAACCATTTTTAACGTCATTACAGGATGTGTCACTCCTCAGAATCGAAACCTGATCTTTTTTTTCTCCCTGTATAAATGTGAAAGCCAGGAGGCAAAAAGTGCAATAACGTTGGGCATTCACATACGTATCAAGCTCTCTTTACCAAATCAAAAAAGAATGCAAATGATCAAAGCAGCATTTATTATAAACATTTTTCACTTAGTGCATGCACACATCTGTTCTATAAAACATAATCTGAATGGCTACTTTTCCGTTCAGAGTTCTGCTTCCAAATCCTATTCTTGGAGGACGAAACATGTCATACATGCTAATTATCAACTGAGCTGTCCTGGCTGGATCTACAGTTCAGGGTTGATTTCAGTATATGTTATTCATGTTTAACACCCTATGAGGTGTGGCTTGAGGCTATAACATTGAGCTTCTAAGGCTCTTTAAGCCTCAAGTTGCTGCCTAAGATCATCAGGAAGGTCACTCTTGGCTGTATCCAAATCTAATTTGAAAACGTTGGGTGACCTTGTTTTCTGTATTAGGGCTGAAAAGCTTTAGGACGACCTCCCAGAGGAGAGCAGGTTTCATTAACACCACTGAATCTATTTTTCAAACTTTGGACTTACTTTGTCCTAACCTACTTCTTTAATGGGAATATACAGCACAGTGGTTATTATAAGGTTTCCCTTAAGTGTAAGACATATGGCCTTTGGATGACAGCTTCCTCCTTTGTCACTTTTTCCCATGTTTCCTTGTACATTGCTGCTAAATACAAGGACTACATTGGATGTGATACAATGATCATTCCAAGTACGCACATTACTAATATATTTTATCTAGTCTCTTGACCTTGAGGGAAAACTGAATGAATAAAAAACGTCAACAGGAAAAAAAATATATATATATATATATCGTAATTTGGGTAAAAATTTGGTACCACCTTCACTGTCCATCTTTTGAAATCCTTCCTATTTGGTCAACAAATCTCCCTTCCATCACTCTGTTAGCTTCCCTTTTTCTTGAGGGTCGGGTGACACCCCTCAATGATTGAGCATAAATCCGTAATACATTTTGGCAAGGCAATTAATATTGCAACACGAGAAGCCGTTTCAGAAGTCCATCAGAACTGCCCTTAATAATTAATCATGAAAGCTTAGTTCCAAAGCAAAGCGTGCCCGTAGCTGCTGCTCAGAGTGAGCAGCCAGATTTGGAACAGAACTGATATATGCCAGTGGCACATGGATTAGGGGGGAAAGCTGGATGCCAAGATTCTGAAACGCACTGCGCTTAAGTAATTATTCTTATTTTAGGAGGTCATTTTGTAAATGTTAATATCGCTCCTCATGCCACGCTATCTGAGTCATTTCTATTTCTGTGTTTTCTATTAAAAAATGAAATGCAAGTGAACAGTTTCTTTTTCAACTAGATCAAATGTTGAGTTGATCTTTAATCAGAACGGTAAGTACAAACAGGAGCTCCCAGTATAACAGCTGGAGATAGGATAGACGCTTTCAAAGATGTTTTGCAAATAGCTGAACGTAGCATCTCTCCATAAAAGCCATAAGCGCTGTGCTTAATTTGATTGCAACTAATTACGAGAAAAAGATTAGCCATATAAGGAATCACCTGTGAAATATAAAACTCTGTCTCATTAATAATACAAATCAGATCGGTCCAAATGTTTGTGTGTCGTGCCAAATGTTTTTTGTAGTTATGACTTTGGAAAAAGTAATGGGAAAATCTGTGCCTCGCAATGTGAACCAAATGGGACTTATTCAACCAAGCCAGCTCCCCCAGTTCTTACAGACTGATGGAAATCGTGTTTTTTGAGTTTTTGAGTGGCATTTTTTTTCTTTTGAAAGACAACAAATGTAGTAAGAAATCGTTTTGTTTTTTGCTTTTCTGAATATTTTTCATTTTACATCACTGCCAGACAGACTGTTTCAAAGATGTTCTGTTTGAATTAATCAGTCGTGATGCTACAACAGTCGGGGCCTAGAGCGCATGCTCAGGCTCCCTAATCTGCCCGATCAATAAATGCGAGTTTTTGTGTGAGGTTTGTGAAGCGAGGCTGGGCTCAAGTTGCGGGTGGAGGACCAGTCACCCTCCCCTCCATGCTGCTAGAGGTGCAATGACGCCTCGCCCTGTGGGGGTCTTCTGGTTCCCTTTTTCCAGCTCATCTGGGTGGAGGGTCTCTCGCAGGGCAGTGTCGAGCACCGTTTTGGAGGTGCAGGAACGGATACGGTGGTCAACTCTGACTTAGAACTAGGACCAAGGGAATCAAAGCATCATGAGGGAATGTGGTGGTGAGTGCTGACGCCATGTGATTTCTGCCCAGTGCTCTGAATGTCACTCTTGCATTTTCATTAACTATGTTTGTGCAATTTCATAGGTAATGAGTTCATAAAGCTCTTCACTTCCTCATCCGAGCTGGCTCATGATACGGCTGGACATTTCCGCTACTGCTTGACATTTTTATGTAGCAGAGGTGAAGATTTACGCTAGCGAGACAAAGAGTTATCGTAATCGGACAGGGGTGGATCGAGGGTGGAGCAACTTAGCTAAACCTGAAAAGCCACGCCCACCCAGAGGAGAATTTGGAAACAAAGACTTCAGATCAACATAAAAAAGGGCTTTGTGAGACATATAGGTTGTGGGATTTTGGTTAAAAATGTAATAATCGGAATTAAAACACTACTGAGAATGTTATTTTTTAATAGAAAAAAATGGTCATGGGGGGCTTTATTATTTGTATTTCTTGATTCAAGTCATTGTGAATCAGGAACAGACAAAAAAAATTGCACTTTGAAATGAACCTGTAGCTGTGACGTAGGTGCAACAGTCAGCGGACCACAAGCTCCCTGCTCTGCTCCATTCCGATACATCCACTTGCAGACAAATCTCAACCTAAACTCAGAGGGGAATTTTTAATGAACTACTCCCGCTCTACAGAAACTATGTCTTAGGAAAAATTATTATGGCTTAGCAACTAAGTAAGCAAATTTTCATGAATAACAAATATCTTCCACAAGGCTTTGGAAAATTGAAAATGAATCTGTTAATTTTTATTTATTTTGTAAAATTGGCTAATTTCACTAAGTACTGACCTGCTTGACAAAAGAACCATGTGCAGACTGTAGCCCCCAATGGGTCTCCTTTTGGTTTTGTCATGATAGGTTGAAAAGTAAACAAGTTTTTTCTTTTTTTTATGCTTCAGTTTAAACTATACTGTATTGTACAATGCCTGAATACCCAGTTGGCTGTTGGTATTGGGTTCAATACAGAAAAGCGGATGGGTCAAAGATTTCTGTATTTCAGCTAAACCCTGGTGTATTTGCAACAATTGTATTTTATTTCATGATTTGTATGCTCTGCATTGTTGTGTCAGAATTCTGACAGTTTGGGACTAACCTCTGTCCTTTAACACTCCTAATGGGAACATGTTTGAAGGATAATTGGTGTACAAATTTTCAAAGTACTGAGTCAAAACTTTAGAGTGTGTAAAAAAAAAAAGAATTTCTTTCACACATTTACACATATATGAGCACAGCATTTAAGATCATTAAACCCACCCTGAGCTCTCACAGAGTTCCTCTAAACATCATCAAGAAGGGCTTCGGGCTTTAGTATCATGGCTTAATGAACTCTAAGTGCTTTTGCTTTTTGCCAAATTACAGCTGTACTTTAGTTTCACAGAGCAATTAGTTTGTCCAGGCAGGAGAGAAGCGTTGTGTGTTGTTAATTGATCAGCTGATCTCAGTGTAGACAAACACAATCCATCCTAAAACATCCCTGCAACACCAAATGGTGCACAGTTTGTTGCCTGTTAAAGGTTTATCTCCAGCTACCCAGCCTCCACCTGTGCCAGCCTATCTTCTTGAGCCAATAGTAGCTCTTAAAGTGATAACACAGCACAATGTTGCTACCCTGCTGCTCATCATTATGCCTCTTCTCCACCAGCAGCATGGTTGCTGGATAAGTAGGCAGCAGCTTAATGCAGCACAAGGACTGCCAAACATGAGTGTATCACCTCTTGTTCTTATAAATGGCTTATGATTAGTGAACAATATTTGGTGGCAAATTTGTTTTGAATCAAATAGTGCTCCTGCCACGCTGCATTAGTCATCAAATTTTCATGGCAACATGTTGAAAAAGGATACATTCTGAGTCAAATACAAGCTTTGTTGCCATGTCTGAGCAGTCTATTTTTATGAAACCTTGTTTGTATTCAAATTTGTGCAAAGAAAGTGAGATTAGTTTTGTGTCACAGCTGAAATCAAACTGAGTTAAATTGTTTTCTGGCTCACTGGTGCCCCCTTACCTGTGCTGAAAACCAGCTCAACTCACATGACATGGAATCTCTGACACAATCTTTTCAAGGACTGGCAGTTATTTGTGGCAGCTGCATCACATAAACATGCTGCTTTGCAAGACTCAGGCAATAACAAATGTTTGTTTTCTTCATCTGCTGGGCCACTGGATGTGGCTATAAGTGCACTGAGTGCCTTCATTTATGTCTTGTGATTGTCATCTATGCTCTCCCTTATGCAGCATTAAACAGATGGCAGCGTCACGCTCCTTATAGCTGTTGAGAAACCAGGTTTAGCTACGTTGAAGCAATAGCGTTCATTTTCAAATTAAAGACAGTCAAAAAGAAAAAAAAAAGAAAATTAAAGCTTTTTTGTAAAATAATGAAGAGTTTGTGTTTGATAAGATGGATTTTCCACCTATGTAATTAAAGTAATTGCATATTAATCACAGAGGTTGTTTTTTTTTGTGTGGTTGGATTCCGCATGTCTACCATCCAAATGACTGAGGAGAAACCAGACTTTACAAATCAACAGTATTTTACTCTTGTTTTGCTCTTGGGAAATCGGCAGATCTTTTCCTATTTTAGGAATGCTCTGTCTTATAGTGCACTGCTCTTCCTGGAGGATAGATAAGACATTGATCTTTTGCTGCCACACATAGCTGTCAGTCCTTAAGATTGTGCTGACTTTCACAAATGCTACATAATTGCTAATAAATAAATAATGAAATAAATAACTTCCTATAACTGGGGGGAAAATCGCAAAAACCTCATGACACACCTGTCCTCCCCTTTAGATGTTGGCCCTCTCTACAACCCTCCAGAGGCCTGGATGACCCAAAAACCCAAAGCCCCTGTAGAGAGGTTGACCCCTACGGGTGCTTGTGACTAAAGCATTAGACTATGAACAGCATAAAACAAGAGACTTGGCTAAGGCAATAATCCATCAGCAACTAAAGCTCTTCCCTATGGATTTACCTATATTGGTAATATTCTTTAAGTCCTATGAAGACATTTGTGGATTTTAAAAAAATAAAGAACATTTTGTTTCAAAACGGGAGATTTGCAGTTTTTAGAAGTTAGCATGAGAGTTAAAGGTGGAAAGTAATGTGCAAGCTACATGCTTTGTGCCAATATAGCCAAGTTGTCTACTTTCTTATCCCCCCCTGAGCCCACTGAGACGACTGCATCGTGATATTGGGCTATGTAAATAAAACCAAATTAATTTGAATTAGTTGAGTTATTGAACCTTAATTAAGAATAGCATGAGGATACAGTATGTTTTCTATAATTTCAAAAATACCTCAAGCACAATTACAAAAATGAGTTTTACAGGTCACAAGATTACATCTGAAGTTGCCAATCAATTGTTATGAGTTGTATTTTAATTGGCATCATGAGATCATAACTTTCAGTTTGCCAGTTTTATTAAACTACAGTATGCTGTTTATGATAAAAGAAAGCTTCCAATGTATTTTTAATCAACTAGAATCTTTTCCAGTTACAATGAAGTACAAGGACAAAAGAAAACAAAAAATACATTTGACTGTACCTATCTGGGCCATTTGGCCTTTTTAGTTCCTGGTACAGTTAATTAAAAAACATGATTTCATGAATGTGCAGAAAGTGCATTTTATTTGTATTCCTCCATGGGTCCCAGTCCTTTACGTCTTCATCATTGCTAAATGATGATTTATACTTTTCTTGACTTCAGTCTTCACAATAAATCTAAAATATAATTATTGTCCCTGTTTAAATTAAGCTTTGTTTAGAAAGATCATTCTGACCATTCCAGCCTGATTTAATTTAACTGGTTAGTTTTTCTACGATTATTCTGCACTGAAAACTAATCTCACAGAGACGGAACAAAAAAAATGTTATCAAGACTCCAAGGCTCCACTTTTCTGTGTCCAATATTTCCATGTTCAATCTCTACATTTAATTTAAAGCAGAACAAATCATAACAAAGGTGCAACAGTCCTGCCTTGACTAGGCTGTGTGCAATTGGGCTCAGGATCAATCGCCCGTCTCTGTCCAAGCCCCAAGAGAAGTCAGTCTGATAAAACCGGGCAGACCTCCCTCTTTTGCAACAGGTCACGCACTGCTGACCTCCCTGAGGAGGGTCCAATGTGAAAAGGTCTGTAATAAAATATGAAATACTCCTGTTGGAATCAATAAAGTATCAGACTGGTAATTTTTTTGTTTTATTTTATTTTTTACAGGGTGTCATTCTTTGAATGCCAATTGGGGGTTTGACATGTCTTAGGTGAAAGTTTAGGATTTTCTGATCTTACATTAGGAGCATGACTATGGCAGAAGCTTAAAACAGCACTGCTTTTATCACCATTCTCTCCTTCCAGCAGCCCTGTGCTCCAACTCCAACTCCAGATGGGGTTGCTCCCTTTTCTTGGGCTTGACCAGTAGTTGTAATCTCGTTTTACTGAACTCTAAGGACCCCATCGTCTTGTTAGCTCCAGCGCAAAGAACAAGTCCATTCATTATTTGGAGGCTGATGAATGACTGGGTCCGACAGTAAGGGAAAGCCAAGGTGTAAATGTTCAACCTCTCATAAATCACATTGACGGGCAAGTCTAGACCTTAACCTACATGTACTCAGGAGTGATGATACCTTTGTATATTCCAAGCAAGTTGTGGGGATTTTTTTTCCTGAGCTTGTGTTGTACTCCTGCCAATCTTGAAGTAGCTAAGTGTTAGCATATAAACAGTAAAAAAAAGAAAACACTGAAACATGTATGTCTCTTTTTATAAAGAAGAATCAAGAAACAGGATGCAATTGAGTTTTTTTCACATTTTTTTTAAACCAACTTCTTGTAGTTTTCAATAAACCCATCAGTCACTCTGAAATCAGGCATTCTGTAGAGGACTGGAGTCAAATATACCGACTTTTGACAATGGCACTGAGCAGAACACTGGAGCTCTAGCCCACTCTGCATCCCTTGAAAGAGTTCTGCATCGTGCTGCTGTTTGGGTATGGAGCTCAGCTCTCAGCAGACACTTTGCTTTCCTTTTCATTAAAAATAACTTTGTCAGCAGACTCAACTGCAATGCAGATTAGTCATCTGAGAGAAAAAGCTAATGTCTGGGAAAATTGATTTACTTAATTAATTAAGGGTTCACAGCCCCACTACTTATAAGAAAAAAAAAAAAAAGTTTTTGTTTTGTTTCTTTTTCTCATTACATGTGATTCTAAAAATGTGTCTATGTTGTAATGATCAGATCTTTAATTTAAAAGGTGCTCTGGTTGTGAGTTTTTACGGATTTGGACTTAGACATTTTAGAATTGTCATTACAAAGGTGTTTTATATTATTAAAAGGCGGAAACACTTTATAATAAGATTCCTTAACAAGCTTTATTAACACATTAACAAACATTATTATGTGTTTATAGGGTGTTAGTCAGACATTTATTAGCACAATAAGCCTAATAAGGTTTATTAACATACTTAGTAAGATCAATTAATATCCAAAATGAGACCATTGTCTACAAAGGTCATATTAAAAAAACACAAGCTTAACAAATCTGTTTACCATCTTTGTCAACATTATATTGAGTGTTTTGTGACACCTCATCTAAAGTGTTATTTGAAAATATAGTACACTTGTTTAATTGACTCATCATAAGTACAGTATGCTGTAAGTTCTTTACAAATAAATTCATTTACTTGTAACATGAACAAGATGGTGTTTTTTTCAGGAAAAGCAAAACGTTTAACTTTTATTTTTCTTCTTTTTTTTAGGGTGGATCGTGAGGCATTCAGGGTAGTTTGGAGAATTGAACTGAGCGAGTATGACGTCACCCTTAGAAAACGACTTGCTTCCAGTTCCAACTAAATTAAGCCAGTTAGCTGCCATTTTTTTTTAACAATATGACTGTGGCCATGTTGGAACCAGAAATCGTCAGTAAGCAGTAAATTAGTCCAAGATGGTCTGAGTCTACATTTATGTATATGACATTCACTCTCTCCAGTCAGGAGTGAGAATGTTGGGAGACCACACTCCCTCCACTTAAAGCAGACTCAGGAGAATCTGTCAATCATAGTTTTATTGAGTTATCTGATTGGTCAGATTACAATTTGAATAACTTCCACTAAAAAAAAAAAAAAAAAATCACGAAAAACAATTAGGATTAACAAAAAAATGTTAAAAAACGGGTGGTATCAGCGTAAGAATGGCTATTCTGACTAATAGAATGATTGAGTAATAGCTGTTTATTTGTCTATGGAAGTCTGTGGAATTTCAGCTTTTTGGGACCAGTGGGTACTTCCCAGTTGTAACGCGTGGGGTGAGGGTTGGTTTTGCCCGTCTCTGTGAAGGTTTCTCAGGAGAAAAAAAGCTCTTGCTTTGTTTGTTGCCATGTTTTTCAGTTCTGCTGCCGAGGGAAGGGGGTTGGGTATCTGTGTGCTATGTGAGCACATGGGAGGTGCTGATGTCTCTTTTGCTTCCCTCTCACTCCACTAGGCTTCTGGGAGTTAAACAAGTTGCCTGAAGGTGTAACTGATGGCCCGGTATATTTCAGAGTCTAATGGGAAAATGGATTGGAAGCCCAAAGAACTCCAGGTCTTTTTGAAAGTTCAGATAATAGTTTCCAAAGCACTGAAATTAAACAAAATTGCTCAAATATATTCAACCAGACTTTAGTAAAGTAGGTTTGAACTTTAAAATAAACTAATTGAAAATTTTACAGATAATCATGCATTACTTTGGTATGTCATGTCGGAATGTCGAGCCAAAAAGAGAGATCCCCACCGTAATGTCCTGGCCAGTTCCAACAAACATTAGAACAGAGAGTTCCTGTCTTTGTCGTTTTTAAGTATTGGTTGGATGTTTTTTTTTTTCCTAAACAAATGCTACTGATGTTACATTTAAATTGCTGTTAAATGAAAGATCATTTTAGCCATCTCCAAAGGCGTCTGGGAGATGCTTTTGGCATTGTAATTGACTTCTTGAACAATTATTTACATTCTGTAGCATCTTGTATTTAGTAAAGTGATGAACTTTTTATATATTTTAGATTAGGATACATGGGTACATGAAGGTTTTTTGGAATAATTTTACTGTACGGATTGCTTTTATTTTGTTATTAACACACTGAGGAATCTAGTGTCACACCAAACCACATGGAGGAATCATTGACATGAATGTCAATGGACACCCCAACCCCTCCCCTTCTGTGTTCCAAATAGGAAGTACCCACGGCCAAGGCCAAAGTCCCATAGACTTCCCCTGAGAAATAGATAGTTATTTCTCAGTCATTTTATTTGCCAGAATAATCCCTCTTGCTCTGATGCTCTCGTCTTAAAATGTTCTTTCTAATCCAAATTTTTTTCAACCCTTGTGCTATCCTTGGCATGTTTACATTAAAAGTGGGGTCATCTGGACCCCACAAGAACTATTTTGTTCAGGGATTTTCTTATCTTCACTGGTGTCCGTGGCAGACATACGATCCTATCCCCTTTTGTCAAGGGAGGGATCAACCATCATCAGTCGGGTCACCTGGACCCCATAAGAGAGCAAAAAGGTTTTAAGATATACTTTTTTGTTTTTCTATCGCCAGTTATTCAAGTTATAAACTGACCAATCAGATGCCCCTGTAAAAGCATGGCTCCCACTGGCCCCGCCTTGAATGTTTGATTGACAGATTCCTTTCAGTGGGAGGGGTGTGGGCTTCGAACAAGCCGGAACAAGCTCACTCATGATTGGTTGACAGTACGTCCTCAAAAAATGTGACTGAGACCAACTCGGACTAGTTGCTGCCAAAGGGTTGCAATCATTTGCAATATGGCGGTAGACGTTCCAGGAAGTGATGGCAAAGGCTCTGGCCTGATTTCGCGAGTGCATTTCCTATGGGGGACCTCAACGCTTTCTTTGTCCAGAAAATAATATATACCGTCTATGCATCAACCCACATAGAGCTGAAGACCAGTTGGACCACTTAGGTCAGGCTCAAAGGACTTAACCATTAGTTTTTCATTAAAAAACAGAGCCATGAATATCTTGTCTGCATTAGGGGTAAGGAAACTGACCAATAAAGTGTTGTGTTTTTTGGGGAGTTCTCATGTCCTGACAAACATTGACTTGGGGCCTGCCTGAAAGGTATACAAGTAAACTGTATTTTGAGTCTTTGTCTTTGCATGCCCAAGACCCAGAGATCTCTATACAAGTCTGATCCAACTTTTATCAAGTCAATTAAATTCCTATTGAGTTTTTTAATCACTTTCTTCCTCGTCAATGAACATGCAAAGGTTAACAGGGGGCTAACCTCACAAAAGGTATTCTCTTCATGGATGAATCCAGGTTTTCTCTGCACAGGGTAGATGCCAGTTGTGTGAATAAGCACCAATGACAACCTTGTGAGTCAAGTGGTCCATGATGGTGATGGAGTTTTAGGATACTCAGGAGTATGGTTTGGACATGAACACATCTGGAAGGTTTTCATGGAATTTTGAATTTCCCAGATACCACATCAAATCCCATAGTTGTGCCATTCATCTACATAGTTCCTTGAATGTTCTAGCTTAACTCTGTTGCAGTGATTTGTACATATTTCAAGGACACAATAATAATAATAATAATAATAATTCAAATTCTGCATGGCTAGCATACTGAATAATCTGATGAAGAATGCTCCATCAGGGCACTAGCAAAATATTTTCACTCTTTTCTATTTTA
>NC_050514.1:12800424-12801366 GCF_002922805.2 Oryzias melastigma
ATTCATCTACATAGTTCCTTGAATGTTCTAGCTTAAATCTGTTGCAGTGATTTGTACATATTTCAAGGACACACACACAAAAAAAGCAATAATTCAAATTCTGCATGGCTAGGATACTAAATAATCTGATGGAGAATGCGCCATCAAGGCACTAGCAAAATATTTTCACTCTATTTTCGAATGCCATCAAACTTGTCAACATAACGTCACAGAGGGGTCACCACCTCAATCTATCCTCCTCCTGAGGCCACCTGTTCCAGATCTAACTAAATGCAATTCTAAAACCACTATTTTCATCCAAAAGAGTCACAGTCTCTGAGAAGCAAAAAAATGCTCTATTGGTGAAAATTGGCATTTTGAATCAACTGTAAGGTTACCCATGATATTTAGACTTTTCCATAATGAACCTGAAACAGTTCTTAGGAAAATAAGTCCATATTTAACTTGTTTCTAGTGTAGTTAACTGTTAAAAAAACTGAAAGTTTAACTTTTTTTTTTAAGTTATTAAAAGAATGAATCAATTGAAAATAGACCTTACATTAAAGGGTAGTATATTGATCAGTGAAACATTGCCTTAAAGCATATGACTAATTAAGTGGTTGATCTTCCAGATTTGTCATATGTACATGTTCATATCTTTTTTAAATACATTGCTTATTTCTGCAACTACCCCAAATCATTTATTTTTCCAACACCCTTTTTTTAAAAAATGTATTCTCTTTATATCTTCCTCACATGCTATTTTCCCTTAGATTTGGTTAGTTGTTAATTTGGCTCATTGTTAAAATATCTTATTTCTGTCCAATCTCTTTTTTTTTCAATTTGCAATTGTTAATAATAGATATGTTTTCGTTAAAATCATTTGCCCAGACAGAAATGACTTAATTTTCCTCAGACCAAGGTTGAATAATTTTCTTTAGACTGTTTTCATTTTGTATCTTT
>NC_050514.1:12801390-12813759 GCF_002922805.2 Oryzias melastigma
TTTTTTACATTCATAGTTGTCAAACAGGAGACTTTGGCTTATTTGTTGATTCACTGCTTTCACCACTCTAAAACTATATTACATAAAGCCATCTGTGTCCTCAGTCTGTGATCAATCTTGCAATAGTATACAGCTACATTTACTTTGGAACTGTCCTTCAATGTATGCAGTTTGGCAAAAATTGTTTAAGGATTATTTAAGAGTTTACTTTATCTTTCTCACACTTTCTCTACAGAGACTGTTACCATGACTTTTTCTATCAAAACAGTCCACTGGAAAGAGTGATGTTCCTTTGACAGCCTTGGTGAATTGAAAGCATTAGTGGTTCCAAATCACACAAAGAAATTTCACACATTCTATATAATTAATTTAATAAAAGAGGAGAGAAGACCCTGAAGTATTTTTTTCCTCTTGCTTTTTGAATGAGATTGTGAATGATATGTGGAATGTCTTTTTGCTAGACTTCTTTTTTGTCATTACATTTTTAGTCATAGCATATCATGTACACAGATCAGGACTTTATATTCAACATTCATGGAAATGTTTTGCATGTGCAAAAGTACCAAAAAATAATTTTTAAAGATGTTTAATGGAGTTTCAAAGGTTGTGCAGTTCCAATTCTAATATGTTATTACATTTTAAAAATAATATCCTCTTGTGAAAATAAATAAAAAATAAAACACTGGACAAACATTTATTGAAAACATAAAAAAAACAAAATTGTTAAAACCTAAAAAGCATGACTTTCAACAAAAATCTTAATACAAACAGGCATTAATATTATTCTAGAATAAATTAACCTAAACTTTAAATAACTTTCAATATTTTGCTCTCCATAAAACGTATATTCTGTCAAAATTGGGATAAGATAACATTGGGCCATTAATAATAAAATAATAATATAAAATGATCTTGGGGCCGGATATAATTACCCTGTGGGCCGGATCTGGCCCCTGGGCCTTGGATTTCACACATGTGGTGTACAGTGTTCCCTCACCGTATCGCGGTTTACCTTGTGCAGTCTCGTGAATTATTTTCAGTGCAGTTTTACATGCTTTTCTTTTTGTGCTCTTCACAGTACGATATGTGTCCTGATTTGCTGGAGATGTTGCCATGTGCCGTGTTCGGATAGGTGGAGTTTGACCAAATCAACATAAATCCTTCATCGTTATCAGATCTTTTTTTAAATCCTATTATACTGAACAGATTTTTCTACGAAGGTTTGAACTTTTAAAAAGTTGAAAAACATAGAACAAAGTGTGAAAATGCGCATATCCGTCTGAGAAAAGTTTATAAAGTGAGGAGTTTTACAGCCTTAAAAATCTCTAATCCTACTTTGCAGAATTCTCCTATCGTGGGTTATTTTTAGAATGTAACTCCTGCGATATACGAGGAAAGACTGTATGGGAATTTCTGCATTCTTTTCAAGGGTTCAAAATGCTGACATGAACAGGTGCATATGTCATGCAGAAATTGTTCTTGAGCTTTTTATTTCAGGGCTTTCCCAATAAAAGTCCCCATACATGTTTACTAAGAATGCAAAAGCCATGGCCATAAAAACAATGCTTTTTTTTCCTACTTTGTGAAAATTGCTGTAAATGTACCTTCAAGTTAGGTTTAATTAAACCAACAAAATGTAAAGTTCCCTTCAGTATTTTAAAGCATTACCAATTATGTTAATTTATTTAAACAAAAACTAAAAATTAAAAAAACTAAAATATCTTAATTTTTGAAGGTTAATTTTTAATTGAATTAATAAATAGAATCAGTATCAATGTTTTTATTGTCAACAAACTGAATAACAGTGCCTGTTTCCCTGAGTCACTTAAGAAATAAGATAAAGGTAATTTTTATTTGTATAAAAGTCACTGAAAACGACCCCTTTGAGAGCCAATAACTGGTTTGTTTTTTAAGCTAATCTAAAAACAAAATAGCTTGGAAAACAGACTGGAAGGAAGACTCCCCAAATATTCCCACACCATATTTCCTATAACATTTTAATGATATAGCAGACCATTAAAAAAAAGTAATCAAAATTTCATTGCTGCACGTAGATGCTGTTAAATATCACAGGTGTAGAGAAATAATGAATGCAGAAATCCATGCAAAAAAAGTGGTTTTATGAACAAACACAGCAAAGGTTTAATGCGCCTGCTGAACATGTGACACCAGCCCTGTGTCCCTTCAGAGTACAGTGTGTTAGCCTCACCATGAGATGGTGGCATGTTAGTGCCATGGGTGCACATCCACCTCACCAAGTTAATTGGACAGCGGCTCAGCATCAACATTCATATACACACCTTCCTCCTTGAGTCTGATGGCTGCTTTATTGTGACAAATATGGGAGCAATTTACTGGTCTCCCTGGACAGTAAATAGAAGGTTACTTGCAGCACCACAACTTTAATTGCCTTGTCAAGGAAAGGTTGATGTCTAGGTATGGAAACTGATGGGCATTTGTAAACTCCCAAAAATAACTACACACACTCCCTAAAGTTTGTGTATGCGCACTATTGTTATGTGATTGAACTTGGATAAAAATACAAGCAGTTTTAAGACGATAAAATACTTTCTTTTTTTTTTTCAAGTTTGTCTCTGTTGTTTTTTGATATTTGTTTTTCAGAACTGTAATGTTAATAAGGACATACTGTTGTAATCTAGATACAAGCTTTTAACCCAACATCACAGCACCCTCCAAACAGTCATCAGTATCATGTACAAATATTACCAATAAAATCACTTGAAAAGAAAATACAATATATGCTGTTTAAATATATCTCTGACACAACGCTATATAATGACAAGAAGGGCAACATGCAGGTGATAAACTAGCCTGCCATCCACTCCAAAAATATCTGCGATTGACAAAGTCTGAATCATTTCACAATGATAAAAATGGAACTACAGGAAGCCCTAACAGTTACCGTCCAACCATTATCCACCATATTTCTGGGGTTTGGGTCATAAGGGCAGCACTTTCTGCTAAGAAGCCCGGAGCTCCCTCTCCCCGGCCACCGCTTTCTGCTCCTGCAGGAGGATACTAAGGAGTTCTCAGATCGGCCAAGAGAACATAACCTCAGCAGTGTGTCTTGGGTCTGCTGCTACTAATGCAGACAATCCATCAATCTCACGCTCCATCCTTCCCTCACTTGTAAAGGCAAAATCTTCTACCTGGGGAAGAGACTCATTTCTAACCTTAAAGCTGCACAAATAAATACATAGGAAACAATAATAGGACAGAATTCCATAAAATGTGTTTTTTTTTTTTCTTTTGTTCAGTGACAGTCACAAATTTAGTGCTGGTTGAAGAAATTGAAATAATTATCTTGAAACATCTCAATCATTCATCTCTAAATGCACTTTAAAATTATATTAGAATATGCTTCTGCTTTATGAATTCTGTATTGTCCTCTAATTTGTCTTGCTAATGAATTTAAATAAGAAAAAACAACAACTTATTAGTGCCAGCATTATCACTTTAACAATACGCACTGTCTAATATTCAGCAGAGGTAATTGTGTTTGTTTAAACAGCTTTTTTGTAATCATAACTGTATTATTTTTAAATTGTTATTTTATGATCTAAAATGTTCAGCGAACAGGATACTTACAACACCCACCATTTAACAAAAACCCTCTGAAAACAAACACAAATTTTTGCTATATCTTAAAGAATGACTGAATAGCTTTCAACAGCTTGAGTGTTAACCCACTAATATGTTATTACTCTATTTTAAAAGTTTTAAAAGTCTGAAAGGTTTTATTTGCAGAGTTCTGCTTCACTGTACTGCAAGCTGTTGGCTTCTAACCTTCCAGTCAAAAAGCATCATTTAACCACTATTTTATTGCATAAACTTGACTCACAAATGCTTGTTTTTAACTTCAAAAGAAGAGGGATATTCCATTAATATTTTACATTTCATCGTTATTGTACTCGGTCCCTTCTTTTTTTTTCATCCCTCCTTTTATCTGTTTTCATTGTCAGTTTGTGGGTACTGAGAAATCTTTATAATTCTCACAGGAACGGAAGCCAATAAAGCAAACTCTAAATGAATATGACATAATGAGTGCCGAACAGAAGTGAGAAGTTTAATGCATAACTCTCTAATTGGTGTCTGCTTTGGCATGGGGGTGGAAGACCACCAGAAGGATAGAGCACAACTGGGGATAGATGCAATAAATAGGAGGGAGCAGATGGTCTGCTCCAGAGGACAGACACCCAAACACATGCAACAAACTGGACACACTGAAAGTTAGACATAAATGTTTGTGTATGTGCGTGCATCATGCACATTTTGCTACACCTTTCAACAGGGAGAATATAATGTAGGACGTTTGCCTAATGTATAAACCTATAATGAAGGATTCTGATGATCAAAGCCCATTTTTTAATCATGAGATCAACCATATTATATTTAAGCATACAGTTTGTACTTTATCTTCACATTTAGATAACATTTACATTTGCTTTAAGCCTTCTATCTACTGCTTTTATATGAGCGCTACAACTTTGGGAAAGAGTGACTTGCAGCAAAAGACAGAAATAAAGTATGTTTTACAAGTGCAAAAGAACCACTGCAATTAAAAAGAAAAGGTTTAAGTATAGAAGTGCAGAAGCAATATGCACAAGGTTAATTGCTTTTGTTAATTGTATTAAGTTAACATTGTCACATCAGTAAATTAACTTAATTCACATACAGGTCATTTAGATGCAAGCAAAGATTTTTTTCAGGAACAATTCACAAAAGAAAGAGGAAAAAGAGGATAATTTAAAAAAACAAATTGTTTGTGGTTTAAAAAGCTCTAAACCAATAATGGATGTTGAAGTCTTTTCTGTGGATAGAATCATCACATGTTATTCGGATTTGAGGATGGGGGCTGGCAGATGTCAGACTCAATTCCACAGGTAATCCAGCTGTTTCTCCCCTGAGGAATTTGTGTCTTTTTTGACCTGCAATCCAGATGTGGTCCAGGTGTGCAGCTCAGACTGAATTTGGCATGTGCAAACACACAAGCCAGTGGGGACATAAAACAAACACATTCAGCTGCTTCTTTATTATGTGGACCCTTCCAATGCAACCCTGTTCAGTGCTTCAGTACTGCCATGAAGTGTGATTTAATATAAACGTAATCTATTTTTTTTACTGCTAAATTGTATTTCAATAAACATATTTAGTGCTAGTAAAACTAGATGGGTGATTTTAAAATAAGTTTTCATTGAACTGTATGCCACAATTACTTTATTGTCATTCAAACGTTTTGAAAAACATTTTATTTTAAAGTCATGCTGAACATATTTCATATCATAGAAATAGTCTTGAGCGTTTGACGAGGAAGGGTGAGTGGAGCAGAGCTGCTGCCCGGATCTGAATGCAAGCAAAGACAGGATTAGCCAGCTTTCCCCTTATACTTCAAAGGATTATTTAAGTAACTGTCAAGACACTCTGCCACTTAAACAGACAGTCTAGCAACAAGTGCAGCGAAGAGTCTGGGTTTCATTTGGCAAAGTGTGATGAGTGGATGAGGTTCAGGTGTGTCAGCTGCTTCCTTCTTTCTCCATCTGCAGGTGCAGGTAATCAGGGAAGAGAGAAGAAAAGACACCCATGACAGATGTACATAGATCTAACTACAGCCACTGACAGATTTTTTGAACACCTCAAACTTACAGGAAATAGCTGTATAAATTGATATTTTTGTTGGAGTTATTTAAAAGTAAACTTTTAAATAACATTTAAACTTTAAGCAGCCTATTTTTGTATAGCTGTGTTAGATAAGACGGACATGTGATGCACCATCATCTTCAATAATGATCTCACCGCTTATCAGGAGAGAGAGCTTCACAAAAGAGATAACACCAGGTGCAACGTTTGGCCTGACTGATAACTTGGACAGCGTCCAAAATTGGCTCTTTATTAGATGTGCTGGGTATTTAAACAATGAATAATTTACTCTAAATTAGGAGTTCATGCAAGCTATTCAAAATGCTGTTGATGAAATGGTGTAGTTAATAATTCTTAGAAGTGTATTACATAGAACAACATAATCTGGGTTTGAATAAACTGTACTGGTAAATACAATATGTTTGCCAAATCATCATTTTCAACACTCACATAGGCCTCTCTGTTTAAAACATAAAACAAAATACACTCACCGATCACTTTATCAGGTACATCTTACTAGTACCAGGTTGGAGCCTCTTTTGCCTTCAGAACTGCCTTAATCCTTGGTGGCCCAGATTCAACAAAGTACTGGAAACATTCATCAAAGAGTTTTGGTCCATATTTACATGATGGCAACACACAGTTGCTGCAGATTTGTTGGCAACACATCCATGATGTCAATCTCCCGGGTTGGGTTGGGATCTGGTGAGTCTACCATCTCTATTTTTTTGACCATTTTCTGTAAACCCAAGAGATGATTGTGGGTTAAAATTCCACTAAATCAACAGTTTCTGAAATACTCAGACCAACCCATCTGGCATCAAGGATGTTCAAAGTCACTAAAATCCCATTTCTTCTCCATCCTGATGTTCTGTTTGAACTTCAGCAGATCGTTTTGACCATTCCTACATGTCTAAATGCATTGAGTTGCTGCCATGTGATTGGCTGATTAGAAATTTGCATTTAAGAGCATTTGGAAAGATATGCCTCATAAAGTAGAAAATGAGTGTAAGTTTTAGTGATTAAAAAAAAACATAAAAAAAAAAAAATCACAAATGATGTCAAAATTTTGAGAAGAAAAATTTCTGTCAGATATATTGTAGTTAGTTTTTAAAATAAGAAGCTTTCAACATCATACTTACTCTCCAGGACAGTCTTTGATACTACTAAATATTGCATCACACAATGCAGAGAAACATGTTGTTCACAACATGTCATTTCAAAAGGTCTGCTTCAGTCGCCACCTACTTAAGCATGCATGGTCAAGCAGCAGCAGAGTCTGCTCATTTGTCTCATTAGTGGGGAAGACAGAAAGAAGTATGACTCCCCTGAAATACCTGCCCTTGCTCAAAACTGGGGGCGGGTGTAATGAAAGATGACCATATTGAAATCCTGCGACTGATTGATTTTCTATATTAAAACATTAACAGAAGTGTGAGGGAAGAGCCGCGGCAAGTTTTTTTTTTTTTTTTGCATTTCATGGCCATCGTCCTTGAGCATAACAGTTAGATGGGATTCAGACAGATGCTCATTGCATTTGCTTGACTGGACGGGCTTGAACAATGATGGCATCAGTAGGTCAAGAGGATAGTTGTATGATTTGTCTAAATGTTTAATTGTTTAGCATCTTTCCCTGAAATATATTTTATGAAAAAAGGAGACAAAATATGCCTTAAAGCACATGCTTGTGAACTACTGTCCTCAAAAAAACATGTGTAGTTTACAACTTTTTGATGTTTCATCTCTTGCACTAACAAAAAACAACTTATTTTATCGGAACTGCTGATTTGCTGAAAAAAGTATGTATTTTACTATTATTTATACCTTTGACAAAGTGGATTTTTATTAAAGTCACATTTCATATAGAAAAGTCTTTTAGTAATATATATTTAACCACTACGTGTTTGGCTTTTCATACAGTATCAATTCAAAGAAACAAGTTTGTACTGGAGAAATCCTCAAATGTTCACTGTAAACTTTGAAGTCTCAGAAGTAAATCTGGGTCCATGGGTCTAATAAAAAGTATGCAAGTTTTTGCTTTGAAGGTACTCCAGATGTCTTTTTATATCAATGTTACATTAGTTTAGAGGTAACTTTCTTTCAAGTTGAAACCTCATAGCCAAAAGGCCATGGCTTCTGCATTCATTATTGTTAGTTCTTTAGAAAATTCTTATAAATAATATAAAGGCTTGCACTTAGGGGGAAGCTTCTAACCTTCTAAGTTTCAGTTGCGATAGTGTGATGCACCTGTGCTCAATAGAAAATTTAGTTCAAAACACAACATGGGGTTAACACAACTGTTTAAAGGGATTCTTGCAAGAAAGCTGAATGCAAAGAGTTAAAACAAGTCAAGCATGAGGAAGGTGTATGTTTGTTAACTATTTATATAAAATTTGGAAAAATACACATTCAAAGGGCTCTGGTCACAGTTCTAAAACAGAGTATCGATTGGTGCAGAAGAAGGGTCACTAAATCATTTCAGCTCGGGTTGTTTAAATTCTTGTTCGAGACCGTAAACTAAAGGACGGCGCTATGCACCTAAAAATAGTTTGAAGTGTGTTTTACAAATAGAATTTAAACATCTGAGCAAAAATGTTGTAAGAGCAGTCATTTATAATTGATCATGGACACGACATCCCTGTTTTAGGCATGGCCTACTATTATGCTGCACCCTAGGAGCAGGAACATTGTCTAAGTGATGAATAGCCACAGAAGTCACTGTCTACTCGACCTACTTTATCCTCAATTGACATAATTCAAGTTCAGGGTATAGGTAACATTTATCATTTACCACAAACCAGCTTACAGTGCAGGGTTTTGTTTTTTTTCAGTTATGCTACTCTGAACTAACTATGTGAATGCAGTGATCTTTAGCTTTAAGAGATGCATATTTGTACTCCCCCTTTAAAGGTCCGCAGGACATACTGGATGTCAACACAAGTGCACGTCCCAGCAGATATGTAGTGAAGTGTGTATATCGGGGATGGTCTTTCAAAAGACTAAGAGGCGTGCTTTAATGCAATGGATGTTGTAAGACTCTTCTAGACCAGGAAAGTTTAACAGACCAAGTTTGGTCAGGCAGGTATAACTAAGGGTGTATTTAGACTAGACACTTTAGGTTTATTTAAAGTCACCAGAATTTGTTTCCTCCAATTGTCCGGAACACATTTTCAGTTGGAATACACCCAACCAGACCCTGGTCCAGGACTAGGAATGGCTCTCAGACCCAACTATCTTTTGAGGTTGTGTTGGTTCTTATCCAATTGGACTGAGTTCCAATTTGCTCTGAGTTTTCTCGGTCTGAATTAGGCTCCATGCTCGCAACGGAACAACTGGACAAAAATGATGCGATGTTAACAGAATAACAACAACGAGCCACAGTAACTCATTGAAATGTTTCAACTTTTTTTAGTGGTCCTTCATGCTTCTTGTGTAGTCTTTTTTTTTTGATTTACTGAAATACTTTGCCCTCCATCCCTTATTATTTATGCTTTCCCTACTCTTTTATCTAACAGTCTGTTGGCATTCACACTGCAGTAATGTGATTCAAGGTTCCCTTGCAAGCACAGCAAAACTCAATTTTGAAGCAGACCGGAGTTTGCAGGTTCTTTGACACAGACCAAATATCTAAAAAAATATTTGAAGAAACAATTAGATTATTTTTTTCTTTCGAAAACACACCACAGTAGCCCTGTATGTTTGGAACATGTAAAAATAAGGCGTGAAGCCACTGTGAGGAAACATTGCACAGAAACTATAGAAATATTTAACTGATTAATTTTGGTGATAACCTCTAGCTCTAGTGGCTTTTTAAAATGGCAGTTGTACATTTTTGAACTTCAAATTGGTTGTATTTTGATAAGAAATATAATTAGAATATAATAAAAAAAAAAATGCTGCCCCTACTGTATGTGGAGTTAAACCTAAATTTCAATGTGAAAACAAAAATATCCAAAAACTGTACAACAAATAGCATGTGCATATTAACACTGTCACTCAAAAAGCTATCCCTGTAGGACAGTGGTTATCAATATCAAGCAAAAGATTAAAGGTTTAAATCGTGCGTGTCACAGTGCAGTCGATGTGTCTTTAGAACTTAAATTGAATCTTTTTTTTTTTTTAAGATCTTTTCTTTTTCTGTGTGCTGATATTGGAAGAATAACACATGCTTTTATGTCATTCTCTCTTTATTGACATACACATAGCTGTATTCAGAGGTAAGCCAAAAATCAATGTCAGCACTGAAAACAGTGCTGCAGCTGTGAGTGACTCCAAGAGACAAGCTCGTGTAACTCTAGCCTCTTTTGATGGGACAGCAGTCAGCTTTAGAGTTGAATTTGAGATGTATCAGATTACCTTTATATCTCTACACGATGCTGCAGATAAATTAAATTCTTTGTCTTCCATGAGCATTTGTACACCTTTTATTTTTTAATAAAAATTGAATAACTAAGATTTACTTTGAGATGTTTCCACCACTGAGTCATGGTCTTCTGCGAAGGGTTTGTGCTTGCTGTGTCACCATCTGGTTGTCAACATAAATCACACCTACATCCTTTCATTTTTGAAGAAAAAGAAAACAATCACATCCACTAAACTGATGTAGCCTAATGTAGTAAAGGTTTGAGTCAGCTGGATGCCAAAGGAGGAAGTCCTTCTCTGCCCAAGCATTTTTCTTTCCCAACCACCAGCCAGTAAATATGTTTTAATGCTTTCAATGGACTCATAATGGCAAACAATTGTATCAACTATTTTTTTTATTGCTTTCAAACACTTAAAAATATCCTTCAAAATAATTTTACTCATATTACGTAACCCACCGTATTGTAGTGTTGAGTTTGCTTTTGAAAGTCAAAAAGACATGTATTACATGCTGATAAAATAGATCCTTACTTTATACAGTATCTAGTGATGAAAAGAGTGATGTGCCAAGTTTTGGGAAAAGTTATTTTTTATTACTTACTTTTATAAAAAAAAAGATGTAAATCACAAAAAATAAATAAATAAATAAGTTGGCACCTAATTGCGATTGTTTTCAAAAAAGGTGTGTGAAGATTGTGCCCTTTTGTTTGCTTTTCATGATTTTTTTGTTATCTATTCATGGTTCTTGTCAAGTTTTGTGTCTTCACCTGTCACAGTTTCACCTGTTTTTTACTAATTACCCACAACTGTCTTCATTAAAGTAATCATCTTAAGCTTATTAAAGGTATTTGCTGATTTGAGGTCACTTACTTTATCACCATTTTGTTTGTCCATTTTTTATTGGTTTATTTATTCTTAAATGTATTCATTAAACTTTCAAATTCTGGCTATCAAGCTTGGGCTCCTGTGCTTTTGAGTCTTTCACCACTGGTTCCTGACAAATTCCTGATTTTAAAAATAATGTGTATTTAAAGATCCACTTAAATGAAAATTGTGTTTTTGATATTTTTAACTTTCTCTTGTAGTATTTGTCTCATGATGGAGGACATGTATAAGTAAAGTTAAGATAAAAACTGTTTCTGAATAATTCTTTATTCATGCCATGCCCCGCCCCTCTTTTGCTGCTTGCCGCCTGTGAAAAAATATGTTCACGCCACCGCCGCATGTGGGAGGAGCATATCTGTGGATGTCACACTGAGAATGAATTGAAGACACATATGATGTTGAGGAATAAGGTTTAGTTATTGTGAAAAGAACATCGGTAATCATGTCTCCGTGTTTGTGTTCAGGATTATTATTAAAATAAATGTTATTAAATGTTATTAAAAGAGTTTCCCAGTACAGGGGGCTGTGTCTGTATGACAGCCGCTTCCGCTGTGTTTATGTGTCTTTGTGGCTGAACTTGAGGGCTCACTGTTTCATATTAATTCAAGGAGGAAAATTTTTTTAGGAGATCTTTTTCCTTTTTTAATGTCTCGATGAGGCCAGAGCTGGCTAGAGTTTGGTACCAATTGGGTTTTTTCACTTCCAGTGCCAAAGCGGTTCTTTGGTTTTGCTTTTGGTTCTTAATAAGTGCCAATTTCGGTACTTCAGTAATAATAAATATTGCCTACATCTTCCCAAATCAAGATATTTTCATTCCCAAGTCATCACATATTGATGCATGGTTAAGACCTCTGCGTCAAAAATTGACGTTTTGGGGTGTTGTCGTTTTTACAAGTTGGCTGTTCCCATTAAACCAGGGCTCCCTGACTTCTGGGACAAACCAGTGGCTCGCTACACTTTCGCCGCAAACTGGTGGCCCACCCCTCTTTCACCATGTGGCGACTCGATTCTTGTCAAAAATGTGATCCTGAGCTAGACACGTGTGTGGGTAGAAGTCCAAAATTCTTCTCTACGTGCGTTTGCATAGACCCCCCCTACCCAACGAAAGCGGCCGCCCAAATGCACGCTGACACAGCCGGCGTGCAAGCACCCCCACACTTTCAATGAAAGGAAGGCACATAGATCAGATTATTTATTGAGGAATTCTACAAAAAAAGAAATCTTTCAAAAATGTTCTTGTTACTGGGGCTTCTATGAGTCTGGGGGTGTGTCTGAAGTCTGGTAGCCTGGCTGCAGCCAGAGAACAACCGCAGTGGGACAGAACTAAACGCTCGTCACTGAAAATTTCACGTGCCCAAAGCTAAGTTCCTGATTGGCTGATGTGACACAGTGACCTGTCAAACTTCATGTATTTAAATTTTGGCTCTACCGCCCGATTCGTACCTCGTCGCTCAAATTAAGCTG
>NC_050514.1:12813820-12818492 GCF_002922805.2 Oryzias melastigma
CTGGGGTTTGGAGACAAAAAAAACAAAAAACAAAAAAACAAACAAAAAAAAGAATAGTACAAGAAAATATGTATGTTTGGCAAGAATAAACCTTTTTTTGTGTGGAAAGAATAACAATCAGCTTTATGTTCTTATTGTCTCAAAAACTTCTCAAAATGTATTTTATCTTTGCTATCACTTATTCTTTGCTGTGTCCTTTCAAAGTAAAAATATTCACAGACGGAATAAGTAAATTTGATAACATGGGAAAAAATAAAAGTGATTTTTAAAATATTTCATATACAAAGGATCCAAAGAAATGACTTGTAAAAAAAGACATTTTTTAAGGAAATTCATTTATTTTACTCACAAGACCTTTTGCATCCAAATAAAATCAATAACTGCGTAACTCTGAGCCAGAGTGAATCCAAGAAAAGTACTGTAAATTGAGCTCTTTTAACAGTGTATTAGCTCTAAAGGTAATATTCTCTGACCTTCTAAACCGTTTGTTAAAACCCCACAAAAATGTTTCTCTAACTGCACAATATATTTTTTTAATGGCAGTCCATTGTTGGGTCTTGTACGTTGTGTTTCCCTCCCCTATATAGTACATGAAAAATGTATAGTTCTTGCAAAATATATGCACCCAAAAATCGTAACAAGTTTAAAAAAAAACCTTCATGGGTTTACTGTATTGGCTTTGTGTAACTTGAAGTGTCTTACTTAATCTGGTGCAATAGTTATAAACATTTGCACATACACACACGCACATACCTTAGGCATTATACATATACTACCTTTCTAGATCTTCTGCAACTGTGATTCAACAGAAGAAGGATAAAGAAAAAGTTTCAACACGTCCACACTTAATCCCATTTAAAGCTCAAACCACACAGAGTTCTCACACAAGTTTCACATGTCATATAGATTGTTGCTCAGCATTTTTCAATTATTCTTGGCCTTTCTAAACTTCAGAATTTGCATTGTGTGTTCCTAGACGTTGAAGTGAAAGTAAGAATTATGGTCAGAACAAATCAGCTTTCTTAAAGACTAGGAGCCTTCTTGAAAACTTTTTTTTTTTTTTTTTTAATTGTAGAACTTGCGTTGGATGTTCAACTCCTTTTAAAAAGGGTTCCTTTGCTGTCTCAGATAAACATCAAGACCAGTCTGAAGGTTTGTCAGAGTAAAAGTATACAAATATATTTGCAGCAGCAGCACAACAACCACCTTGTTAGCTCACCGGGGCTTGAGGAACATGTGAGACTGTGCAAAAAAGAAATTAGACTGAAGCAGATATAGATACTGATCTAAGACAAAACCAAGGAGGGGATAAAAACAAACAGAGTATTGGAATGGGCAGCCCAAAAGTTGGAAGTTAAGCCTTAATCACAAACACCCATACAAGTACTGCAGATGTTTGGGTTGTCCGGGCCTTTAGAGGGTTTGAGTTTGAGTTTATTGATTGTTGTTTCAAACATGGTCAATTGATTCTGAGGGTATACATCCTTCTACCTCTTTGATTTTCTTAACTTTTCACAATACATGCTAACCAGCCAATGGGAAGGGATGAAGCAAACGTATTTAATCCGCCCCCCACTATAATATGAATAACTTAACAATGAAACATGGTTGCTATGTTATCATAGTGGTGACCATCTGAATCTTATAGAGAGTGCAAGTGTGTCTTTCCGTTCCCTTGAAGCTCTTAGTCACCTAAAGGGACGTCATGAAAATGGAACAATTGTTCAAATACAATTGTTGTACATGTGGTAAGTGTATTGAAAAGGGCCATTGAAGTTGGAGATACTTATTCTGTTATACAGTTCCCTTACAACAAACCCAAGTCATTGGTGAAGGGGAAATATTAGCCCCATACTGACTGCTCATGATTGATACACATATGGTGTGTGCAGGTGAAACATAAATGCCCATAGAATGCCTGCTGGATACCCACTTTACCCTAATTGTTGTATAAGGGTTCAGTAAGACCTGTCACTCATAAAGAATGCGCAGGAACATTTTAACTCTACTAGCTCACTGACCAGTCTACAACCTTGCTACTTTCTAAATAGTATATCTGTTTTTGCATAATTACATTAAATATAAATAAACAGTATTGCCTTCAATTTTAATTGTCTATTTTTATCTAAAAACCTAAATCATTAGAAAAACACTGATTCTTTTCTGCACTTATTCTATGGCTCTCCATTAGTTCTCTAACCTGTAAAAATTTTGTCCTGGGATGGTTCAATGCAGCAACTGCCTTTGTAAACAAACTGCTGGTAGCTCATGATTTACTGCTAGCAGTTGCTGGACATGAACAAAATAAATGCTGCCATCAAGGCTCCATGCGAGTTTTCAGCTCCACACAGATGCACCTCTGCCACAGTTCAGTGACAAATTGTTGACGCATTACGCGAAACCCAAAAACATGTGGTTGCACCCACAGAGTCATCAGTCCTGTGGTGTAGAGTTTGGCCTGTTTGATCTTTCCAAACATCTCGTTAAATGTGTGTTTTTCAGGTGTCTGAACCTGTGGTTTTCCAGATAATTCCATGATTACCTGTCTTGTGCCAACACCGTCTTTGTCTAAGTTCTGCTCTAATAAAAGAAAACACAGTTGGACTGGAGGAAAGAAAATCGACCTTTTGATTGGTCTAAGATTCAGTCAGCTCTCTTTGAGCACTTTGTTTTCTTTTCCTATAGCCATATCATACATGTTTTTGCAAAAAAATCCTCTTCAAATTATTCATAAAATCAATGTGCTTCTTATAACAAACTACATATAGTGGAAAATATAACAATCTTGATTTCCATGAAAACCAACTGTGTGATCAAAAAGGTGAATCTGGCAATTGATTGTGTGTCATTTCACACTTATACATAACTCATTAGGCCATTTTAGAAAAAAAAAAAAAGTCATAGACTTAGAAAAGTATAGGCCTATGCTTTGGTATTAAGCCAATCATGGCTGTATCATCAGCTCAGGGCTGAACATCTTCCACCTCCACCTCTTCCCCTGTCCTGCTCAGACCTCAAACCCTCTCAAGACCCACAGCTAACCTGTCACATCTTCACAGTCTCACCCTATATCTAAGTTACAATGTTAAAAAAGTTACATCATTATCTCACCTCACAGCTGCCTCCCACACAAAGAGCAGTTTTAGATGCAGTCAGCTGTTGGAATACCTGCATCAAAGCTTCTGATTCACATAAAAAGATAAATAGATTGTGTTCTATATTCCATAGATGATTTTAAATAGTCTGGAGGTCATTTTCTATTTGATTTATTAATGAAGAAAAAAAAAAAACTGATGAGAGACATTGTCTTTGCAAGGAAGCTTTTCAGGGTTTTCAACAGCAGACAGTTACACACAAGCCTTCCCTTCTAGTTACTGCAACATGTCCTGGCTTTCTGAAAGTATTTGTTTAAGTCTATTTACTGAAAAACACAACTTGAGCACACTGGTGTATGCACTAAAAACAAATTTAAAACATTTCTAAATTATTACTGTTGATTGTTGTTTGTAAAAGGTTCTCATCCCACTGATTTTGTTTGTGTAGTTTCAATAATCTGAAAAAAGAATCAAAGCTTGTAAGTTTTGCTAGTATTAGTATTTACAGTGGATGTCGAACCAAGTATTTAATGCTTTTGAAGTTAAGGATTCAGAAATCCATTTTTTGTAGTTGAGCACATGCTGGTCAGTCTCAGATTGAGGAAGATAATTTGTTGATGCTGCAATAATAGATCCCAATGGGAGCTCATACAAGTAAAATTAAATCAGGCCTAAAGAATGTAAACAGAACTTGCAGACAGAGCAGAAGAAGCAAGAATCAGCTTTACACAACATTTTTAAAATGTTTGATAAAATACTCTACATCCAATAGCAACAAGATTAGATTACAAAAAAAATGAGACGCACTTCCATTTGTAGTCACAGTTTGGTTTAGATAACAGAAGATGCACTGCACGCCTTTCAAAATGAGACTCAACCTGGAGTATCATAACTCAACAGGGGATAAACTGCTCAAAACAAGAAAGAAAAGCCTGGGGAGGAGGTGAGGCTCTTTTCTCAAGCCATAGCAATATGGTCTTTCAGGTGAACACCAAATAATTGTTTGGTTTCTTTTGTATTTTATTACTTTATTGTGAAATGCTGGCACTTAGCTCTGTGGGTGGGTTTTAAAGCATTGTTTCCTATTGGGAGATAATATTTAAGTCAGCGGTTCTCAAATTGTAATGACAGAGTACCCAAAAATGTAATCCCGTCTTGACTGTCTCCCATGGAGAGTCAATGACATAACTGACAAAGCTATTACTTTTGACAAATGTCTCTGGCAAATTCACACCAGGACACTTGAGCAAAAATAATAAGACACTTTTTTCATGCTCCCAAAACTTCTATCAACTTTCGTTTTTTTTTTAATTTTCCATTTGAGCATGTCACAGCAATGTTTGTGTTTACTAACAAGTCAATCTGAAAGTCAATAAAAAATCATCTAATGCTGCAGTTTCAAGCAGCTCTTCATACTTCTTGCAACTCTGAAATAATGCTATGTGAAACATCAAAAACTATGCTATTATTTTACAGGTCTGTGGAAGTAATGTCCACATTTTTCTGTCCAGTCACAATTCAGCTTCTTATAACATTAACCTCACAAAGTTCTCACATCTAAGCAGTGGCGGGCCGTG
>NC_050514.1:12818626-12822683 GCF_002922805.2 Oryzias melastigma
TGCAACTCTGAAATAATGCTAGATGTGAAACATCAAAAACTATGCTATTATTTTACAGGTCTGTGGAAATAATTTTCACATTTTTCTGTCCAGTCACAATTCAGCTTCTTATAACATTAACCTCACAAAGTTCTCACATCTAAGAAATCTGTAATGCCAGTAATCTACGCTGAATAAATCTGTCTGCAGTCTAGATCTAAAAGCAAACACATAAATATGGCCATCTTTAGGTGGTACAGTTTGAGTCCATTTGCATGAATTAGACTATACCGAGACATTCGAGGCAATATCCAATAACAGTTCTTGGAAAACAAGGAGGCTATAAACTGAGAGGATGTAGGAACTTCAAAATCAAACTGATAAGAAACATGTTGTGTCAGTGTGCGGCACCAAACTTTGGAACTGCTTAAGCAATGAGCTCAAGCAATGTTCAAATATACATAAATGAAAGAAAATTGATATAGAAAATTTCATTTCACTATATGCTGATTGAGTGTTCACAAAAAAAATAAATAAATAAATACAAATGTAGAGATGTGCAAACTCGGACGCTGAAAAAAAAAACTTTTCTTATGAAATTGAATGAGTATTACATCTTTGTTAATTGCCGTGTCATGTGTAATCTTAGTGAAATGATGTAAACGTGTTTTCTAATGATAATCAATAAGCTATTAATTTTATTTAATTGATCAGCAATGTGTAACGATGATTACTAGATTAAAATGATCATGTACACTGATAATAACCAACTGGTATTGGTATTATGTAACATATCTGTAACATAATGTGTGATGCACTCTGTTTGCTGAAATGATGTAAAAGTTTTTTTTTTTTTTTTTCGTCTTCTTCAGTTGATTAACAATGTGTAGCAATAATTACCAGATTATTGTGATAATGTATTCTGATTATGACCAATAAGCACTTCGTTTTGTTACTTGATAAATATTCTGCACTTGATCTGATAAGGACCGGATAACTATACAAAAGTATATAGAAAAAGAAATTATACAACAGGGTGTAATTACATAAACTCTCTTTTTTTTAAGCAACAAATCAAACTCTACTTGACTTTATTACTAATCAATATATTTAGTAAATCGAATGGGGTTGAGTGTGTATTGTGTGCATTACTGAAAAAGGTCCATTTATGATCAGGATTAATTACATTTGGGAAGAAGGGATAATTTCATAACATCGTCATTAATTATTTATTCATTTTCTAATCAATGTATTACTTGATATCTAAAATTGGTTTTATATATCTGTTTTATATATATATATATATATATATATATATATATATATTTGTTTTAAATAAAAAATTAAATAAATAAATGAAATCACTGTTAAATTCACTTTACCAATCCCTTCCTGTGGGTGATGAGTCTGCAAAACAGAGATCCCACACTTTTTAGGGTTGAGTCCTATCGGAAAAGGCCCAGCCACCAGTTCCATGAATGCAAATCCCAACTCCAGGCTTGGCTCCAGGGGGATGTCAATGTGACGTCAGCCTGAGTGACTCAGCGGATCTTCTTTTAGTATTTCCCTAAAGAGAGTTTGAACTCCTCTTTCCCAGATTTGGCCCCATAGACTGTATAATCACTGGACAGGGTGACCCCTCCACCCTCATGTTCCAAATAGGAATTACCTGCAGCCTCCAAGGGACCAAAATTCCTTAGACTTCTATTGCGAAATAGACAGTTATTTCAGGGTTATTTCTCAGCCATTATATTTGTAAAAACAACAATTATTGCTCTGATGCATTTTTGTCAACATCTTCTTGCTAATCCTTTTTTTATGATATATTTTTCTTTATCGCAAGATATTCAAGTTATAAATTGACCAACCAGATGCCTCAGTAAAAGTATGCGGTGCTCGGTGGCCCCACCTCGAACATTTGATAGACAGCTCTCACGAGCCCACTTTCAGTGGAAGGGGTGTGGACTTCCAACAAGCTCACTCATGATTGGCGACTGGAGTTCCTCTAAAATTGTGATTTAGACCGAGTCGGACTAATCACTGTTGTCTGGCTCCAAATGGTGGCACTCGTTATGCGGGAAAATCACTGACAGATTTGTCCTTATTTAGAGCCGGAAGAAATAATTTTCTAAAGGTGATGTCACACCCCGCTTCGTTCAGTGATAATATATGTTTATGCTTGGCACCTAGAAGTTGTTTCCTTTAGGAGACGGTACAAGCGGCACTTGCCCCAACAGATATATAACCTAGAGTCTCTTAACTTCACAAGCCCCCCACCACAATAAGGTGACTATTATAAATCCACAATATCTATCTAGGCTTATGGCTTTAAACGACAACAATGCAAAGGCTTTTTATTACGGAAGATATACAACAAAAGGAGGAAGGGAAGTAGGGATCATACATAGAACACCAGACCTAACTACCATGTCACTAAAACAAAACAAGGAAACATAAGTCTCCCTAACTTCTTCTACACAAATTTTATTCAAAACATAGAAAAATAGAAAGAAGACTGTGGAATGCACAGGGTACACTGTTGAACCTGTTCACAAACCTCCCACACACTCCTGCACACAGGGGACTTTCTACAGCTCACAAACATTAACACAACTGAAAGGTGGATTATAAAGGGGGGGATTCTCAGTGCTTCTTCTGGAGCTTTATAGGGGAAGGCTGTGGAGCCTGATTGGGTAGGTTGTCAGGCCTCCACTAGGTGACTTAAGTTAGTTTATCAAAGAAGAACATGCAGATTAGAAAGAGACACAGAAAACAGGGATCCACAAGAACTCTAACTGCTATCACGATTGCTATGTTTACACCGGCCTTGGAAACGCACACTCAAGGGTCTGCAGTTTAAGCTTCTGGATTCAAAACTCCAACACATCACTATACAAGTTTTTACTTCTGTTTTTGGGCTTTATGTGCAAAATGCATGGCCATTGAACGCATTTTGAAAATGAAACTAGTTGAAGTTCGATTAGTCAGGGACTCAGATTTGGTAGTGATATGGTATTGTTCTTTTAAATACATGGAAGTCGCAATCGCTTTAAAAGTGATAATGAAGGAGAATTTCCAAAAATAAAAATAACTTTTTTTTTTATTTTCTCTTGATATTAATTATTTTCTTGAAGCTACGTATACCAGGCATCTTCTAAAATGAGAAGACAGAAGAAAACAACTATCACTGCTCACTTAATGTAGCATGATTGCTGCCAGCAGAGTTTATTTATCCCATCTCTCTGATAAGAAAAAAAAAAAACTCATTACTGTTTTTTTACTTAATATAAGAGGATAAATGCCCTTTAGCTTAATCTGCGTCTGGACAGTGAGTTGTGGGAGCACATGAAGTGTTGTTCAAGCAACCCAAGACAAACAAAGTTATACTTGGAAGACTTGTCTGTGGTGATTGACTGTGCATTTCACAGTAAAGCTGTCTCTGCAGCACCACTCCACAGCTACAGCCACCTTTCACCTCTCCACAGGAAATGATTGATTGTCTTTTCCCACTGAGTCCAGATGGCCACAGTCTACATTTGGAATATGGCCTTGTCAGTTGGAGTGCATCACTCTTGAAATGTGAAATGAGTAAAGGGTCATTGAAGCAACAGAGGTGCTCTACGTTAGGTTGGTTTGTACTTAGTGCAATTCAGTGAGATTTTAAATCATTTCATGTTCGTGCCCCAATGTTAGAGTTGCTTCATAGATATTACTCCAAATCACTCTAGTATTTAATAACAACAATTCACATTGAAGGTTGAAATGTGTCATTAATGATGCCTTAAGCTTAAAGAACAGGTAAATCCTTTATAAATTTGTGTTTTTTTTTTAATCAGCAGTTTGAGTAAGACTTTCTGATAATTGCATCTATTAAATATGTTTTCTTCAACTGGATCATATTTTTATGCTTGTTTACTTTTTATCCATTTCTCCTGAGTGTGTTTTTTGCAGTTTCTAATGCTACAACTCAAGGTTATAAATATTTACAGTTGCTGCTCTGTATGATTGTCCGTAGGCAAACTTTGAATCACCGTCTATGGAAAATGTCAGATTTTATTCCAGTTTTTTACGTGTAAAG
>NC_050514.1:12823125-12830911 GCF_002922805.2 Oryzias melastigma
TAAATATGTTTTCTTCAACTGGATCATATTTTTATGCTTGTTTACTTTTTATCCATTTCTCCTGAGTGTGTTTTTTGCAGTTTCTAATGCTACAACTCAAGGTTATAAATATTTACAGTTGCTGCTCTGTATGATTGTCCGTAGGCAAACTTTGAATCACCGTCTATGGAAAATGTCAGATTTTATTCCAGTTTTTTACGTGTAAAGCATTGAGATTGTTGTATTCCTTCCATTGTCTCTTCTTTTAGGCAAAGAAGTGTATGCTTATAAATCTTGCTATAAAAAATAAAAGAGACAATCACAATCAAAATTTGGCAAGAATAATATTGATCTTTTTCCTGTAACCAGGATTTTTTGTTTGCATTTTTTGTGTTTGAAATCATTGGCTGTAACTTAAAAAAAGTATTTAGACATTGTTGGGTTTTATTTTGCTACAACCAAACACTATTTTAAACACATAAACTACATTTGGCTGAGTGTCATAATATCAGATCCAACTATTTCCAGCTCTTCAACTGCTAAGGAAATGAAAACCAGGGAAGCAGCTTATCTTGCTCCACTACTTTAAATGCAAATGAGCTCATGATGGCTAAATAAACTACTTAGCAGCATAATGGATGCCAACATGCTGCACTCTGTGCTGACCTCGTCATCTTATTACAAAGACTTAAACTTTACATGAAGATCAAAGGTACTGCTTTGGAAAGGTTTAAGTCATGTCAGCTAAATTCATGTTTGAGAATTCTAACAATTTACTGTATTTTGCCGCAGTCCGGAGATACAGCAGCTTTTGTGCTCCATAGAGACACATAAGCCTCATCAGTCAGATGACATGCTTTTCCAACAAGTTTCCAATAGTTTCCTACAGGAATTTATTCATCTAAAGGAAAAGTTGTGAAATAAACCTTTTTTTCTGCAGACACCGTCTTTCATTTAAGCAATACATTTTTTGTGTTTTATTTTTTTCACCTCTTAACAATAAGCAGGGGTCATTCAAGAAAAGTAATTTGAGCACCAAATGTAGCATTTAGTTTTATAGTTGATGTACTCCATGTCCTAATATTATTTTGTTTTGTCCAGTAGAAGTAAAAAAAAAGAAAAAAATATAAATATATAATATATATATATATATAATATATTTGGTCCATTTAACGATTATATTTTTTTATCTTTCAATTTCTGGTATTTGAAGTTTTAAAACATAATCATTTTCTGTTTATGTAGCTTAATATAGATAAGATTAGAGAAGCTCACATCATGTGTTTTTTTTTATTTTTTTTATTAGACAACAAATAATTTATATCAAATAACTTTATATCCTTCTTTTTTGGTATGCATGCTTTCAAAAATAATGTTTTTATTCCCAAAATAAGTTTATGCCTCACCTGGTACCTGTTACAGTAATTATAACGGGTATTTAATGGCTAAATGTAAACATTGGAGGCTGTAGTGGCACCTAGAATATTTTATAGGTGGTGTAAGTGCTGCTTGACCCACGTCCTTGCTTGACCGCAGTGACAGAACTTAAAAATAAGCCGAATCAGACACAAATGAATAAGATCTGTCATAACAGTCGCCTCTCCGCCCCTCTTTACTGGTCTCCTTGCCCCCTCTTGACATTATGAGCCTTTGCCAGACAACTGCAAGGACATATGCAAATGGATGTGGCTGACAGCAGATAAGTCTCTGGCACCACCACTGGCACTGACAGATGCTTGAGACAGACACACACCAGAGAACATTTTGTTTCATGGAGGCAAAGCTTTAGGCACTAACACTAAGATTTGCTGGCTTTTAACTAGCTAACAAGATTTGGACAACATGACTGTGAAGTGAGCGGGCTGGAACTGTGACGTATGAGTGTCAAAAATCATATTTGACCATGTAAAACTCGGAGGATGTGCAGCTAGATAGGCAGGAAGTCAGATTAGTTGATGTCAATTTATTCAAAAATGATTTTCCAAAATAATATTTCACATAAAAATGACACATTTTAAGCAGAAATTTAATAAAAATAGCACTTGTGATATACTATTACATTTATTTTCATGTAGTGTGCCTTGTGCTTCTCTTTCTTTTTTCAATTTTCCCCTCAGTATTTGTTTTGGTCTTCCTTCTCTTATCAGCCCACTAAAATGCCTCAAATGCATCGTACCACACCCCAGTTATTTGCATGTAATTTTATGCCCTTTTAGAAAATTGTGATGATTCAACATTTTCCTGATATAATTAAATTTCATTGAGGGAAAAAAAGTGCGTGGTGACACATTGAGAATATTGTCCTGTGTCTAAATGTGCGTAGGAATGTGTCAGGAGCAAAAGGTCTCTTTTTATCTTGTATGCCTCCTTGCAGAGTTTTCTACCTTTTAATAGTTTGCCTCCAAGCAGCAGGACCAAATAGGAACCTTACTCTGTTTTTACCGTTCTTTATGCATCTTTCTTTTCACATTTTTCTATTTTTTTCCCCTCTGAAAGCGGATAGAACTAGGGCAGTCTTTTGATTCTCCAAAAGAAGTTTTATGTTTGAATCTCAAGTTCTGCAAAGGCACAGAGGCACTGAAGTTTGTATGTTTCATTGTGGAACCACTTAGCAACTTTTAAAGAGTGTCAGAATAAGCTGGAACTCTTTTATCTGAGTATAAAGAACAGTTTAAGGTTAATTATAGTTGCGGGAGACTTTCCACTAAGGTGGATTTTTGGATTATTTTTAAAATTTGTGTCTGCTAATTTTGTTAGCCCATTTGAATTCCTCAGACTAACACTGATTTATATAATCAACATTCTCTTTTTTGGGAGGAATAAGAAAAAGTAGTTGTATGTAACCGCTGAGATAGGCAAGAGCAAAACAAAATATTTGGTGATATTTTGAAATCCCAGGTGTGTTTTAACCTAATTTACATAGATTTTATTTAAACCTTTAATCATATTTCAGAGGCCATACATGTATTCAACTTTTCATGAAAGTTGGCTCACATTTACATAGCTGGCCCAATTTTCCGACCAGTCCTCCTAAGTTAATGCATTCATTCACTTTCCATCCTTTTTTTTTTCGTTTCAGGGTCGATGGGTTTTGCTGGAGCACTTCCCAGCCTTCACTGGGCAGAAGGTGAAGTACCAGTCCATCACTGTGTCACACATAAACAAAAATTCACACAAACTCCATTCAAAAGGGCAATTTACTACTACCATTTACACAGATATTTAAACTTGTTCTGAAACTGTGTTGGTTTAGAAACGCTTTAGTCCACGGCTTAACACTTGATTTATTGATTTTGTATATTTTTTTAATTAAGACAACAATGAGAACAATGTTATGTTTACACATTCCAACTTTTAAAATGACTTATGAGAAAATGGATCAAAACATTTAGCTTTTATGCATTTGTTTTTCATAAATTAAACAATTAAAAAATATGCATAATTTTGTTTTTGTTTGTTTGTACATGCTTCTGTGTTTGATGAATGGAAATAGGTTAGAAGTTCTTATCCATATCAATGCCACAACAGCTCTTTCACAGGGAAAGTTTAATGATGTTTCTTGTGAAGACCATACACTCACCTGAGTCGAGAACACTTAGTTCTGATAGTTTTAATAAGACTTGATGACTATATCTGACTATTTGAAAACTGCATACACCCTATCACTTGTGTTACAAATGTGAACTATCAGTTGTTAGCTGTTTTTGTCTAGCTAAGATATGTGCTCACACTGTCCAGTAAGTTTGTAAGTATCTGCTCAGTGAAATATTTATTAGTACATTGGACTCAACTTTTGATCATTAAGTTTTAATACTTTAAACTTTCATGAAAAGCATTTAAAGCTTGTTTGTCAGCACTCAGTCACTTTATCACCTACAAATGATATTGTGTTAGCATACAAATCTTATCAACCAATAATCAATTGGCAACAATAAAGTCTTTAGATTCTTAGTAAAATATAGAAGGAGAATGTGGGAATTTTAACAGAATTTGGACAAAGCTTTTTGAACAGTTTTACACCAGATACCCATCCTGACACAACCCTAAATTTATCTGGGCTTTTGTATCTGGGCTGGAGACCCAGGGAGACCCAGATTTTTTGAAACTTTTGCCCCCTTAAGCAGTGGTGTGAAGGGTAAGGACCCACACTGGATTAAGCTCATTGTACCCCCTGAAAGCGAATCCTGGCTTCCTGAGCATCAGTCCTACACCCAGCCAACTGAGCTGTCCAGCCGCTACATAACACTATAGTATAGTAAACTGTCTATCAAGGCAGGTGGTAGACACATACACACAACATCATGGTTCAAATGCCACAACCTTCCTTTGTATTGTTTTTGACCGTGTCCATCTGTTTCTGCTGCTGTGTGCCAATCTTATGAATACTGCTACTTACTGAATACTGCACCATTTTGGAAAAATATCAGTATCAGTAGGCAGTTAGATGACAAAATGAAATTGCAATGATGTTTTAACCATTCAAAGTAACAATGCTTTTTGAAAGCACCAAAACTAAGCAAATTAAGCACTCATACTAGAAGCAAACAATCAGGTTTATCTTGTAGAAATAAACTCCTGAAGGCGTGTCAGTGTGGGTATTCTTGTATTTCCTTTTTTAATTGTTGTTTGGATCCACATTATTGTTGCTACTTTCCCAGGGGTTCACAATATTTACATTTAAACTGATTTTGTCTTCTCACAGAAACCCAAGGGCTTCACTGTTCTTCTATAGCCCCCAGTAGGGGGTGATTGTGGGGTTTTGTTTAACAATCCTAGTTTTAAGATCATGCAAAATGCCAAACCCATAGCTCAACAAAAAACATACATGCGTATGTTAAATTTAATGTAAATTCTTTTTGTAAGTCATCTTCTGGACTGCCCAGTGGTGAAGTGGTCAGCCCTCTTGACTCACTGTGAGAAGGTTTTGTTTGAATCCTGGCTGAATCTCTTTCTGTGTGTATTTTGCATGTTTTCCTCACCCATGCATGGGTTCTCTCCGTGTTCTTTGGCTAACTTGTAAATTGCAGGTTAACTGATCACCCTAAATTGTTCCCAAGTGTGCGTAGTTGTTTTTCCAAAGACCAACAACCGGTTTAGGCTGCACCCTCCCTTTCCCAACAGGAGCTGGGATAGGCTCCAGCTACCATGTGACCCAAAGGGATTCAGAGGATGGATGATAATTTCTTCCCTCGTCAGTGAATGTGTCCTAGCTAACAAATTCAACATCCCAAAAGAAGCGTGCTTTTTGAATATTTGACAGAATATGGATATTATGTCACGTTCTTATGTTGTAGCAAATTTCAATTGACAGATTGACTTACGTTCCGATCAGGGCTGTTCCTGGGTTAAAACCATGTATCACTGTCAGACAGTATCAAGAGTGAACAGCAGATATCCAGCAGTCATATCCTTGACAATATAACACCATGCTGCAAAAAAGTGACAGACAGACCACTCTCTAAAAATCTTCTGCTTGAGCCTAGGGAATGAGAATGTGCTAAACACAGAGAAAACCAATCTAGTTTTCATAATCATTCCTGGGATTTTCTTCAGTCTCCAAATGCAGGAGTGACATTAAGCCCTATAGCAGCAGGATTGGCCTATAGTTAGATTTGCACCCTATCACACACACCCCCACCCCACTGCTGTGTTTCACTCAGTCTTTGCTATCATAGCCCTGACACACACAGCCCAGCTACCCCACTGAAAACCTTAAGTGTACAAATGACTGACAGAGAGAACATTGAAATTAACATATTGAACCAGAGATCCGCATTCACACTTTGTCACAAGGATGAACATCTGCACACGGAAAAAAATAACCCACACACAACACTTAAAGCTCATTTAAAGCTCAATTTTAACGCCCATATAGTTAAACACAATGCAAAAAAATCAAGCGCAAGAGGCTTAGCCCAAGATGGAATGCAATGGGTCTGACTTTCACATAAAAAGACCTATTTTGCCTTAAAAAGAGTTTTTTTTTTTTTCACCAGCATCTCAAATTCCAAATGCAGTTACAACAATGAATGTATATCCAGCAATTAACCCCCTGAGTCAGTTAGGGATGATTCAATTCAGTCACATTACAGCTCCACACAAAATGTCTTCTCTACATGGGCCATAAGAGACTACCATGTTGCAACATGTCAGAGGATTTTCTGGTTCCCATTGAGCATTTTAGCATTCCCTCAGTTCTTTGTTTAAATGTACATTTCGCTTTTGTCTTTGCGCTGTGTAAATCAAAGGCTTGATGCATTCAGCTTTCAGTATGTAATGAAGGAAAATGAGCAACAGGCAGAGCCTATAACTTGTTTTTCTAGCATGTGTCGCAGCATAATGCTCTCTGTTCTGGCACAGAAAATGCCTGCTGCTCCCAAGTAAGAAAATTGTATTTTTGCCTTCTTGGACTGTTCACTAAGGGTGTGTAGGCACAAATGTCTGGTACACTTACTGCAGCATGGACTGCCATTGTAAAGAACTTAAAAATAGGTGATGTGGCTCAGTAGACAGATCTATTTTTTGAAAATGCACAACAAGAATCAGTTAAAATGAAATTATTTGATCGAAACAATGTTTTTAGCCATCATTTTACAGAATCTAAGTAGTTTCCAAATCTAAAATGCTCTATATCACATTAGTGATTTTACCATTCCAAAGAAAACCACTACAAGTCAAGAAGGTCAGTACACTTTTTCTTAAACCATTGAAAAAAATTGTGCCAAACTTTGCACTACAAGTCCTAAAAAAATGATTATGCTTTTTTTTTCATACATTTTTGAGGTTTTTGCTGCTATGGTCAAACACAATCATCACTTCTAACTTTCACAGTCACACTCCTGCCCACCACAGTGACAGCAACGTCACTTCTGCCCACAGACGGAGTCACAGGGAGATATTAAATTTAGATGGGAGTCCAGGCTCCTTCCACTAAGAGGGCAGGAACAGGCAACGTGTCAGGCTAAGTCTGCTGAAGTGCAGAAGTGAGGGTCATCTTTCTTTGACTTGCAAGGCCCATATACCTCCCCCTTTGACTGGATGTGTCACACTACAGCCACTGCTGAAGCAGCAGGGCAGACTCCTGTGTGGATTTTTATCACTAAACTTGTACCATTACATTTGTTAAAAAAGACTTTTCGCTGCCACTGTGCGGGCCCCTGTGTCAAGCAAAACTTTCCAGAGGGAGCTACATTTTTGCTGGCTTGTCCGTAACTTTAACAGAACAGGCATTCAAAATGTATTTAATCTACAAGAATTTCCTGTTTCACAAATGATGTATTTTAGGAACCCAGAGTTCTCAAAACAACATGTTAATGAGATGTGAAGTCAAAACAGGATTACTGTATTTACCAGTTAATGAGCTGTGCCAACAAGCTCTCGTTCTGTGGCAGTGGCACTTTTTTAGTGGAATCTGTGCAAACGGCTGATGCTGGGGACACCATTTTTGTTTTTATGCGTTTCACACAGTGTCACAGCATCCTAGAAAACATTTTTGCTTTAATTATTCTGGTCCTGACAAGTTCTCCTAACTGCCAGGCAGTGCCTTGTGACCAGAGCTGTCACATGCAGACGTTAGCTCGCAGCTTCATAAAGCTGCAGGTTATGCATTATATCATGAATGATTCACATAACAATCTGTCTCGATTGGACATTATAGAGACTGTCTCAGCGGCAGAGTATCCACGGCTTATTAGGTCCAAGTGAAACTCAGAGTACGTGTAGTAGGCAGTTTGCTTTGGATTGTCTGATCTTACCAGGAAAACCATCTTGCTCAGATATCTACACTCAAAACAGAAATTTTAAAGTA
>NC_050514.1:12830918-12832043 GCF_002922805.2 Oryzias melastigma
TACTAACACTTTATAAGAATGTTAATAATGCTTATTAATGTGTTAACAAAGCTTGTTAAGGAATCTTATTATAAAGTGTTACCATTCCTAAATGGGAGGCAGCACAATTGCAACAGACTGTAAATAAGTTCTAAGATGTCTTTTTATAGATTCAAGTTCGAGATTCTTAAGGTAAACACTGAAAAAAACTGTCCGACTTTCACAAACCTGTATGTTTTTTAAAGGGGCCATAGAATGAAAAATCAACTTCTTAAACTTTTAAGTGTAGTACTGTTCATGATTCACTATAAAGAACCCCAAACCAGTGTTTTGATCTGTTCATGCATTTCTGAGTAATCCTCTAAAAACCTGCGCTCTCAATAGCAGCCCCTCCCATACCCACAAAAACAAGCGGGTCCTTATGTGCTGATGTCACAACGTGAGACAGCCCCCTCCAGGAAGAGTCTGCTTACCCCCCCAGGCTAACACAAACACTTTCTCCGTGAAGCTAACGGTGATCGCTAGCTTCTAGAGCCCCCACCCCAATGAATTGCAAGAACTGGTTTGAATGTGGATTATTGAGCAAAGGCAGAAAGGTATGCATGAAAACGATTTTTGATACAGAGATTAATGATGTTTCAAAGAGGCGATGCTGAGTAAGACAGCTCTAGGTTGACGTCATGAAATGGTCGGCACCCTCAAGGGGCGAAAGGTGGAGCCTCAGAGATCAAGTTGTTTTAATATCCGGGTATGAAAAGAGTTCACAAAAACAACTCATAATTCATAAATAATTAGTTTTTTAGTGTTCCACAGTAATATATGATCATATATAAGGATATAGTTTATTCTGAAAGACCAAAGAAAAGCATGTACGGTCCCTTTAACATAAAAAGTAAGACAGATAGATAGTATTAATGGTGCTTTCTCCATAAACTTGAACTGTTAACGATAAAGTATAAAAGCTTTCAAAAAGTTTATAAAATGGACCAGAAATATATTAGTAATCTAATAGACATATATTGTAGATGTGTATTAGATTACTATATTAGAAAATTAGATTTAACTTTTTTTACATGAACCAAACCTGCCAATGAATAAGAGAGTGCTAGTGAACATGACAAAATCAGCAAAAAAGAAACAAAATCA
>NC_050514.1:12832684-12838621 GCF_002922805.2 Oryzias melastigma
AAACCTGCCAATGAATAAGAGAGTGCTAGTGAACATACGTGCAACATATTCTGAAGACAAAATCAGCAAAAAAGAAACAAAATCACCAAATACCTTGAGTGTCTTAAATGTGTTACATTTTTTTTACTGTAATTGACTTACATTAATTGACTAAAATTACCAGGCTTAACAAATATTGCTGCATTTGGATTCAGCATGTGCTCGTGTAGTAAGCATAAGCATTCAAACCAATTCAACTTATTTATTTATTTAAGTTTATATATGTTCTACAAAGTGCTAAGCAATGCATTCATTGTAAAACATCAATGCATCCTATAGACAGAAGTATGGAGCCCACTTTTACTTTGACATAGCGATGCTGAGGATCGAACTGCTAATGTTCCAGCTGGACAAAACCCACTGAGTTAAGGTAGAGCTGCAGCCTGAAAAACAAGAAGTGATGACAGTGTCACCTTTGATAAGTCCTGGGATTTTCACTTTAGGAGTTCAGAGCAGCTTCCTAAAAAAGTAGCACTCTGAGAAACTACTTTACAAGCAGAGAAGGGAAAAAACTTTGGAAAAAAAATGCATTTAAGAAAATCAAATAGAGCTTGTGAACTGCATTGTATCCAGGGTAGTTGTTAAAAAAGATTTCCAGAGGAATTTTTTAGAATGAAAAACAACAAAAAAGCTTGCAATTAAAAACAATAATGATCAAATAAAAGTAAACCCAAATTGTAAATAGAACCACAAGGATTTTAAAGGAAAAAGGCATTGCTTTATGATGCAGGTAAATTGATGGTAACAGTAAGGTAAGTCTGGATTTCACTTGTGGACAAGCCAGGAAACTACTGAGTGCCCTGAAGCAAGCCACTACTCACTGTCTTTCTGTCACACATAAGGAATTCAGCCCGATTACTCCAACTCCTTTGGTGCTGCTTCTAAGAAAAAAGTGGGAAAATCTTGTACTATTGTGAGCTCACATTTGCCAGTCTTAAAATGTTTATATTTATACAATAAAACATTTATTACAAGCTAAATGGTGCACGTAGATCAGTGTGCTACTCATACTTTCTTCCTGAGCATCATGTTGAAACAGTATATTTTTTTTTAAGAAAAAATATTTTTAGCCAGTCTTCCACTATAGCTTGGGAACCTTCAGATAATAGATTTTCACAAGTACAACTTTATCTTTTCTTCATATGCTTCAGCTCTACTTGAAAAGACTATGATGCACACATGTACACAAGATACCATGGCAACTGTGGTGCTGACAGTGATTGACACATGTTTTAAACTTCTCTCGGGTCCCACTTGTTTTCTCGCTCGGGAAAAGTGCATTCTTGGAAATTTAATTTAAAAAAAAAAGTCTGTTTCTTGCCTTACCATCAGGGCACAGTGACAGATTCAGCAAATATTACAAAAGTTATTTTCATTCAGCTTTCCAAGTTTGGCTTTAAACAGCCTTTCCTGGGGAAAAGCTCTCAGTGAAACTGCTCTTGTGTGGTTGTTTTTCAACCGTGAATAGCAAGGGGCAGCAGTCCAATCAACTTTTCAGCATCCAGACAGAACACTTTTTTTCCCCAAAGTAACTACTTCTGCCTCTTGCTATGTCTATGCTTTAAATGTACCAAAATAAATCATGTCCATCCAATACATCTACAGATTGTGCCATAAAGCTTTAGTGTTAGAAAGCTAAAAGAAATGAGGAACTATACTTAAATTTAAGTTAATTTTTCACTGCCCCAAACTGACTGAAAAAGCTTCAGTAGAATCATGAGATCTTAGTTAAAAGCAGCTATAAAATTGACTGTTGGTTGTTTTATCATTATTATAGCTTTTTTTATTCCAAAATTCAAGCTGCACTAAGCACAAGATGACCTCTTAAACATGCTATTGTTTCATTCTTCTTAAAAACTCTGAATTCTCGTCTCGGTTTGACACCCATTTCCTTCTTATCACCTAAACCTTGACCACACCACTGCAGAAAATGTCCCTGGAATTACAAAGCAGCGTGTCAAATCACAGCTTTATCTCCTGGTACTTCACATTAGTCTTTCCCCAGCTGAAGTGCATCTGTCTCGTCTTAGAACTTGCTGAGCGTGTTGAAACGTTGAAACAAATAATTATCCTGGTGAAAAAAAAAAGACTCTTTGCAGTTCTGAAGACTTTTATTTTCCCTCTGCTGCTAATGCAGAGAGAAGGAATACAATAAAGGCATGACTACAAACGCTGCTTGCTGTCTATCCGAGATACCCATAGGTGCTTCTTTGCAGAATCATTTCACACTTCCTTCCCGACTCCAGCTTTCTTCCTGACCAAGCAACTGAGAAAATGTTACAGGAAATGAGTTAAACCGTAGCAAACATGGAACAGCTTAGTTCATATTAAGAATTTCCAACATCCATTCAAAGTGAGTAATAATATAAGCTGAATGCATGCATCAAGAATAGCGGTTTAACTATCTTACCCTGTCTGTTAACCTGTCTCAGCACTGTGACTTTAAATATTTCAAACATCTGGTGCTGCATGCACAAAAATTGGTAAAAATGAGAAACCTAACTTGTGTGACTTTTAGTCTGTTTTTGAAGTCATACTTCTCATCAGAAATGCATAAAATGCTTCAAAGGATTCATTTAAAAAGCAAAGCAACAAAGGGGTTCTTGGTTGTGTCTTGATTGATTAGTGCATGCACTCACTTTGTGGCTGTTGCCCCTGATATTCTCATGTCGAACTCTAGTAACCCTCTATCCCCTTGACCCATAGATTTATGATGAGCTCATTTCTTTTTTAACTTTACAGTGTGTGCCTTTTTATTCTATGAAGTCATTAGAATCCCTACCTTTTCAAAAGAAGTCAACTTTTCTGTTTCATGTTGTGTTTACACTAAATTTCTGCTCATATACCTCCAGTTGGGAGAGGCTTGGTGTGAAATGCTCCAAGCTTTTTCTATCACAGCTCTACTCCGATATATGGAAGACTTGGTGTCATTGAGGCAAACACGTATTTGAACACATTTATCAGCTAGAATTCTGACCCTCAAAGACCTGTTGGCCCCCTGTCAAAATAGTCTATCTCCACTTATCCCTATTTAGAAGCACCTGGTTGAGGTCATTAGCTGTATGAAGACACCTGTCCACCCAGAAAAGAGCTACGGGGCAACTGCCAAGCAGCTTAATGAAAAAAGATCCACTATTAGAGCAATTATTAGAAAATGGAAGACGCTAAACATGACTGTCAATCTCCCTCAAACTGGGGCTCCGTGCAAGATCTCACCTTGTGGGGTCTCAGTGATCCTAAGAAAGGTGATGACTCAGCCCAGAACTAGATGGGAGAAGCTGGTCAATGACCAATGAAAGACTGGGGCCGCTGTTTCAATGGTTACTACTGGTGATCCACAAAGACTACATGGTTTGTAATCATGCAAGCTAAGGGAGGTTCCCCTGCTTAAACCAGCAAATGTCCAGGCCCGTCTTAAGTTTAACATTGACCATTTGGAGGATCCAGAGAAGTCATAGATGAAACTAAACTAGATGAAACTAAACTAGAACGTTTTGGTCTTTGAAACCGATGAACACTTGAGGGCATTCTGCTGTGCAGCTCTGAAATCAGCAAAATAAAACTATGTCTAAAATAAACTACAATTTATTTTAATATTCTGAGATTGGGTTTTTAATTGAATGAAAGACAGAAAATGACTTATTTTTAGTTTCTGTACAGATTTTAATAAATAGGGTGGAAGATGAATGTTGATCATACTACTGCAGCATGGAGCGGAGGACCCGCTGTGGTAGGCAGGGCACAGCTATCAGAAATCCAATATGACGAGGGAGCAGAACATCCTTTTGTTTTAAATGAGGAACAACCGGATTTTTCTAGAACAACAAGCACCAACTTTGTCTAAAATTCGCAGTAACATTGCAGTGTACAGCAAAAACCCTGCCTGCCACTGTTGTAGGAGGCGACCAATTCACTCCAAGTACAGAGGAGGATCAGACTCACTTCTACCTGAAATCCAGCAGGATCAAACTCTACTCCTAAAGACATTTTTCTCCTATTATTTCCCACTGATACAACAGGGGAAACTTGAAAAAAATACAATTTAAAAATTTCAGGACAAATTCTAAATTGACACCAATGCACCATAAGACAAATTCAAATGTTTTGGGCTGTCTGTAAGCTAAAGCCACACATGCAGACTGAAGTGCAGGCAGTCTGTACGAAAACTTCAGAAAGGTCCCAGCATGGAAGTCAGAGGCCTATATGTGCCTCTGTGTTCACCTGAATAAAAACTTTTTTCTCCTGGAGTTTTTTTCTTGTATTTTAATTCAAGAACATGTAAATTAGCTTGTTTAAAACATTGTTTGTTTGTTTTTTTTTATCTTCTTTTAATTATTCTTGAATCTTTCATTCTAAGTAGGCTAATGATTTGTTGAACATTTTTGGGGTTTCCGTATAAAATTTTAACACTTTTTTCCTGCTGGAATTTTCTGTTTTTGTATGATTTTGTTTTTCTTATGTGTGAATACAACATGGAAAAATAACAAAAATAAAGTTGGTGCCAAATAGGTGAGGCTGTTCTGTTTAAAAGGACCTGTGTTATAGTAGACACAAACAACTGTACCAAATAACTGATTTTTTTCAGGAATTCAAATACTTATTTGTAGAAGTAGCATAAAAATATATTATTTAAAAAACCATTAGATGGGATTTCCACTTTTTTTTCAGATTAAGTCTCTCATGGTCAACATGCATCTAAGATGAACATTTCAGACCCCTTTATGATTTCGTAGAGGGATAACTTGCAGCATCACAGGGTTTTTAAATACTTATTTACCTCATTGTAATTGCGTCTGGACGCAAACCGCAAATATTAATTTACCTCAATTTTCAATGGTTGGCACTTCTTTGACTTAAAACTTAAAGTGACGCCATCCATACACCAAATCGGTGTCCCAGACTGATCAAATATCAACCGATCTAACTTTTACTGCGTATTCAACATGTTTTGTACGTAGAGCCCCAAAATGGTCTTGAAAACTTGTGTAGTGATATGTGAATAGAAGAGTTTTCACTTCACTGGAAGTGGTAACTTAAACATCCATTGCTGAGGTCGGTCCGGTGTACGAAATACCTATGTATCATGACTGCTCATCCAAAATCCATGAGACGCACAAGCAGTTAACTCTGTGTGAACTTGAAAGTCCCTTACAAACCCCTTAGCTGGTTTGACTTGCATTTTGAAAACACCTCTGCTTGGAAGAGTGCAGAACTTAGAATAGGAAACAGTTCTTCTAGGGATTTGCACACAGCTGAATATCTCAGCATAGTAAAGATGCTTTGCCTTCAAGCGTAACTCTTCTTTACTCTATTGTCCTATACACTGCACGAGTTTTAATGATATGTATACGTTTAAATTTATCCCAAGGCTTCCTTAAAAATTTTGCTCCATGGCCGAACACATTGTGCAACAGGGTCCTACATAAAACCTGGAGTGTTGATGCTGCAGTCTGAATCAGTCTTTGTGTCCCCTCTGGACATGGCGGAACATTGCTGCTCAACAATACACAATTGCTAAAGAAAGATACAGAATGTCACGGTTAAAACGAGAGCACAAAACAGTTCTCATTGTGGTGAATAGCTGTCACATCACAAAAGAACTTGGTGGGATCATGGCAGCAACCTTGTAGGGTCAGTGCTTTAACAGTTCAAGAACCTTAAGAGGACAATTCTGGGGCACAAAAAGGTCAAAAATGACTTTTTTCTCTCAACAGATTGTTTCTATCAGCCGTCCTTGAGGTGACAGAGAACAGGCCCATTGATAATAGTTGTACAGAGCAAAAGTTTAACAAGCCTGTGCAAAAAAATAAATAAATAAAAAAATACATTTGCTGAAATTTTAGGGTAGACTACATGGCTTAGCATTATAAACAAAAAAAATGTATTGAATTTTTCATT
>NC_050514.1:12838907-12851234 GCF_002922805.2 Oryzias melastigma
AGATGAAAAGGCACTCCCGTACATCAGTGCAAACCCGAAAGGATGTTACTGAGCCACTTCAAGATATCAGATGAGCCCATATGTTCAAGCACTGAGATTCCTGCCAAAAGGCACAAAAAGCCTGCAGTGGTCAATGTCCTTTGTCACTGTCTGTCTGCAAAAGTTTAACTGCCTCAATAGAATTCCAGAAACATTCTCAGTGGGAAGGAAATATGGGGGACAACAGCTGTGGCTGGTTAATTGAGATGAAGAGGACATCTGGAGAGTTGAGTGAAATAATAGGCCTCTCTATCAGACAGCTTTCCTGGCCTTTAATTTTGTCATAAGTGCAGACAAAACACTGATTAACAATGTCAGAGCTGTGGTGAAATACTACAACCCATTTTTTTTTTGTGGATTCATTCATTTCTTGTCATACAGTGGGGTAAAAATTATCTGATCTGTCACAAATTCTGCAAGCACTTAAGATGAGAGAGGTCTTTAATGTTCATCATAGATACACTTTAACCCACACATCATGTTTGATACATGCATTTCTGAGACTCCTATCTCACGAGTCGGTATCCAAGCCCATTGTATATGACTTGGTCCATATTTTCTCCCCTGTAGTTCATCATCACTCCACTAGGGGCATAAGAAGAGTTTTCCTGCTCGTTTCAAAATGGCTACTTCCACGAAATGTGAAAAATATATATATATATATATATATTGTGGCAGTAAAAAATTTAGCTGATTTTTTCAACTTTAAAAGGAGAATGACACATCTGTTATTTGTTGATGTTTATGGCCATTTACTGTATTGGAAAATGCAAAATTTGATCTTAATTAACTCTTTATAATTTAGTTCCACCATGTTAAAATTGTGTAGCTCAAACTTGAAACAGGTATTTTTCTTCATGAACACTCAATATTTTTGCATCTTAAAGGGTAACCAAACAGGACAGTTGGAGGCCGACTCCACCCAAAAGTCCAGTCAGAGGGGTGAGGCTGGGGAACAGGGGTCTCGGGGACTGTTACCATTACTGGAGCTGCAGATCATGACGTGGGATTTCTGAAATGACATAGGAAATGCATGGTTTGACCAACCACGAAATTCCACTGTAATACCTCGTTTCAACCTATAGGGGGGACCACATGAGTGGAGTTAGACCACTTTTTTAAAGGCATCAAACAAGTTTATTTAAAATTGTCAAAAATTTGTAAGGGACCAATAGTGAGCACTTTTAAAGCCCCATTTATAGAGGTAAAAATACAAAAAAAAGTTGATTTAAGGTTTGGTAACCCTTTAAACGAACATTGTTGTGAGCAAAAACGTACCAAATCATCCAATGTTTCAGAACTGATACGATCTACATTGCGTAAAATACAATATATTGCAATTTCTTTTCGTGGATTTCATCAAAAGGTTTCAAAAAACATCTTGATTTTTTCAAATTTGATTTTCTGTCAGTTTTGTAGTGGGCTTTACAAGGTTAACTGTGAGACACTGAAAGTGAATAAAGGTCCAGGAAATCACATTTTAGATTATTTTAAAATATTTAATTTGTATTATAATTCCAAGACAAACACCACTTGCAATGCTTTTTTGCTTGTTATTTTTTCCTTTCATAAAGAGTGCACTCCTTCAGTTTGTGTAACTCTAAACGCTTGTCCATGTTTGAAACTTTAGTGAAAGCAGTGGCACACCCCTACAGCTCTTACTTCTTTCAAACTTTCCTACATCTTTTCTTAGCCTCACTTCTCCTTTCATATCAGCCTGATTTGTTACATTGACGATCTAAAAAGAACATCGCTAACAATAGTTAAGAGGCTCTTGAAGACAACAAGAAAGAAGTAACCCTGATTGGAGTTCTTTATATTTCTGTCATCTCTTTATACATTACGATAAGTCTTTTTCTGGCTATTGGGATAATCATGGATATTCATCTGATATTTCTCACATTCTGACTAGTTTTCTATTTAACCATCTAGGTTCAACAGGACTGGATCATTAAAAATACCTCAACAGATGTGTCTCCTGCTAAGCAGCACTTTCAACTCGACAGATATTTTAGTCCACATGAATGGCAATCAAGCGTATTTGTCTGAATGAACATAGAAAAAAAAACAGCATTCATAATTTCAATTGTTCCATATTCAAAATAGTCATTTGCTAGATTTGTTGTATTTCTTTCTTTCAAATTAGCAGTGAGTTTGTTGATTTTTACTTATTCAGATTACAAAATATTTAAACTACACAGACAACTGTTTATTGTATTATTGTTTCTCCATCCCCTAAAATTATTTTGCTGCAATTGTCTAATTTAAGTTATCAGAACTTGTTGGAAAATTATTGATATTTTTCAGAATATCGACTAATATAAATAAAAATGTTGAGACTTGTTTTCACAAATGTTTTCTTTTGTTACCGTTCTAAAAAGTGGTTGGATTAGAGCTCACTGCTTCACTGCATTTACTTAATAACAACCCTTAGCCTTAATTGTATCTTCTCCACCACTAGAAGAAATGTATTGATCTTTAAAGGGAACCACCACTACGAAATGGCATTCCATCAGAGTAACTAATAGAGTCCAGGAATGTGCAAATATTGATCCTGAGTCACAGGCAGTAGTTTTAGCATGTTTTTTTTTTTTTTTTTAACTGTGTCACAGCATTTTAGCAGCATAAGAGAAAGTGTAAGCATGTTTACCAGAATATAATGCGCAGAAAATAAAATAGCAGTTCAACTACAAACAGTCATATTAAGTCTGGTTAGGATGTTTGTATCCATAATGAAATTATTATTTGTGGCAAATAAATGAAATTATTAAAAATACCATAAAAATACCCCGGTACGATGTTGTATGATGGAGTATTTATTATAGAGTATTTCCTCCCTATCCACGGGGTTAGGGACTGGAGGCATTCGCAAATATGCCAAATCCGCCAATATGGTGAATCCTCCCCACCCCTGCGGCCGAAAGGTGTCCCTTACCGATCCCTATTAATCAAGAACAATTCTAATCATGCTTTTTAAAAACATTTATTACCAAACATTGGAGTATTGCTCAACAGAAAGTACAAGTACATCCTTCGGACGCAAAAATTTAATGCAAGCATCTTGAGTTCTTGAGCTTTTGTGACGTACCGGAAGAACCATGTGCCTGCAAAAAAATCTGCAAATACATAAAACTGCAAATAAAGAATCGCAAATAGCGGGGGAACACTGTATTAGAGCCCGTTTACAAACTTTTTTTTTTTTTTTAATTACCACTTTAAATTTCTGAAATTTTTGAGAAAGTAGTTGTAATTGTTAAATTTAGCTAATAAAGTCCTGTAGTTATGACTTAAAAAGTCATAGGCTTTTTTTCTCGTAAAATTACGTTTTAAAATTGTAAATGTATTACTTTAAATCTTGTAAATTTACGAAAAAAAGTAATACAAAATATTTAATTAGCTGAAACATCAGAAGAAAAACATTGAGGACCTGTCAGGTTGATGTATTAGGACAGCCAAAAGGAGCAGACCCAGAGTGAGGAGAATGAGATTTATTGTCACCGGGAAACAGTCAATGGCAATGGTGACGAATTGTGTAGGAGCTCCTCCAAGCCAGCAGGTGGCGCAGGTTCTTTGGGAAGACGTCACCGCAGCGCAGGGTAATGCGAAGGAGGCAGGAAGTGGCAGAGACGAGAGGAACTGGAGGTCCGAGAATTTAGGCGTGGAGAATACTCCGGATTGCTGAATGAGCGGATGACAGCAGAGACGAGGCTTGAGACGAGGCTTGGGATGAGGCGAGGGAGATTGCCGAGGAACAGCGCCGAGCAGACGAGATGGCTGACGGTGTCGAGCGGGCGAGGCGGCTGGACGTAATCTCTTAGCAGAGAAGCTGAGACGTTCCGGCAACGAGGAGCCGACAGGAGAAATCTTATGAAGAGGTAGGACCAGGTGATTCTCATCAAACGTGATTGCTCCTCCCAACAGGCAGGATCACTGAGGCGAGAGGTGGGGCGGACATGACAGGACCAAAACAGTGACAGAACGGAACAGAGAACCTGGGGCCCGTTTCAAGAAGCAGGTTTTATCGAAACTCTGAGTTTGTGAACTCTAAGTTAAGGAATTGGAGGTAAGTTAAACCCGTGAAAATGAGTTAAACCAAACCCTTTTTACAAAGTGGGTTGAGCTGAACTCAGAGTTCATCACTATGGCAACTGAGTCTGTGAACGTAACCTGGTCTGGAGCAGGTCTCCTCCAGCAAACTCAGAGTTCCCTGCAGTCTCCGCCCCTTCTTAAAGTGAAGGATGTTCAAATAGGACTTCATCATTAACATTTTGATAACATTAACATTAGAAACTGCATGTTTCCACGACGCTGAAACCAAAATGGGATGTCCATTCATAGAGAATCCTGTAGACGAGGAGGCTGGATTAAACCAGAGAGAATGTAATTTACATCAGGAGAGGGTTTTGAGGCCACGAGTCAATTGACTGGAGTCTTTTTAAACCATTAACAACTGAATCTTTAAAACCTCAAACACTGGAGATGCCTGTCAAATGATCTACCATGCTGCAAGAAACAAATCAAATGTTCAGCGGAGTCGCCTTCCATTGCAAAGGGGAGAGTTTGAGTCCCGGCTACGGAGAAGTTTTATTATGCTAAAAAACTTCTCAGTGAATATTATTTAGTTCTTGAGAATTAAAATTAAATAAATGCTTATTTTAAAATATTCCAGGCAGCTACAGTGTTTCTATTTTGCATGCAGTGATATTGGTGTGTGTATGTTGTGGTGGTAGTGGGTGGGTTGCTGCGGGGTGGTTACAAAAATATAGTTACAGAAATTTCTTGTTAAATTATTGAATGATCAAAAACCATTCCTTAATTAACAAGTGACAAAATGACATTCCTGACATTGTTTAGTTCTCATCCTGAATTAAAATGATTAAAATGTTGTCGTACGAATTAACTCTGGCAGCTATTTCCTCCCACAACAACTCTCCGTTTTGCAACTGCAACTGTGTTGCTTTTCTTGCGGAAAATGTGCTCGTAGTTGGCATATGCTTGTAGGAACACATCAATCTCTGTCGTAAGAAGTATGACTCCCTAATGGTGTTTCCCGTTGCCATGGTGAATCGTGATGTCTTTGTTCCATTGTTCAGGGTTTTATATGGTCACGACGCTCACACCTGATACGGAGTCCAACAACTCAAAGTTGATTGAATCAACTCTTTTCAGCTTTCTGAAACCGAAAACTCTGACTTTGCAAATTTTGAGTCAGTGAACTCTGAGTTCAGGTTTGAACTTGTTAAACCTGCTTCTTTAAACAGGCTACTGACAATGATGAACTGAAAACCAGACAATTAAATACACTGAGGTTGATTAACTAAATGAAGACAGCTGTGGATGATTAACCTGAACAAAGTGAGACTACCAGGAAAAAAATAAAAAATAAAATAACAGAAACCACAAAAACCCACGCATAGAATTATGAGAATCAGAGACACACATTCGCAGGACCGCCACTTTATTCTCCCCTAATTCTAATTTTATTTTGTAGTTTCTGCCCGTTTCTGTTGTGTTAGGATTTGTTGAAGGCATTGCTTCACCAGTCACCAAAGCTGCTTATAAAATATTTGCCAGACTATGAAGTCCTATAATACTTGGGTCCTTGACCTGGACTTTGTCTCTAGCATTGCAAGCCAATGAAAGAAAATCTGAAACTGACAACAGTAAAGAGTTCCAGCTGTTCTGATGTTTTACTATGAAGAGGATGGAGGGCAAACCCAGTCAACCATGCCCCTCCTTTTCATTTATGGGTGATAAATATTTATTTGTCTATGACTGTAAGTTAATATTTTACCTCAATAAATGAAAATGTTTGTCTAAATCTTCTTTTGTTTTTGTCCTTGAGCTTGATGTTAGAGAGATCATCCTGGCAATACCAAGCCCTTACATTATTTGTCTGTCAGCTTTCAGAAAACCAGAGTCCGTGGGCTCACTATTCAGGAAATTGTTCACATCCTCACATCCATCTGCCTGTTTGTGAGAGTTTGAATCCACGACAAATTATGACAAAATGCTGAGATTGTGCTTGCTAACTGAGCACATCAGTTAAATGCATTCTAATTACCTGTCTTGTAGCAAGTAAAAAGAGGCCTTTGCATTTCCAGTTCATTCCCTCTTGCCAGGGTATGGGTTCAGCTTTGTGGCACTCTTGAGACTACTGATAGGAGTGATGGCATAGAGAAAAAAAGAACCCAGAGCTATTTTAACAGGGTGGTTTTGTGGGCAAGTGAAAGCCATCATTGCCTCAGGGAGGCAAAAAGAGAATGCATGCTGCAGCCTACATGTCAGCAGTTATGGAGCTTTCTAGGAATGAACCAGGATTTAACTGACACGGTTAAAATGTTTAAAAATAACATTTTGTAATATGACATCTCAAAGTTGAACATAAGACGTTGAGAAGAGACACGGGATTGAAAGCTGACTTAAGTGTTAAAACTAAAAATGTTATTTTTTTTACTATTAAAAAGACAAAGAAAGTCATAGCATTCTCCATTGTAAATGACTTTAACAACTGCAGGGCTATGCAGAATTTAATGTAGAAAAATTTCAACACTGAGACATTACAGCAATCAAAAATATCTAAGGACATGGATTAAATAGCTAATGGTAACATTGACCAGGAGTTGCAGGATTTAATGACATCTGTACCACTGTGAAAACTGCTTTATTTATGCTTGTATCATCAGGTTGTGGCAGGGTTGTGGGAGCAGATGTGGAGCAGCAGCTCAGAGAAAAGCATTAGGAAAGACATTTTTACAGCTGCGAATATTTTCTAAACAGTTTCCCTTTTTTTTGTGTGTGCTGGGACAGAGATGATGTGCAACTGCCACTCCGTGCCAAGGCCAGGAAACATGAGACTGCTCTCTTTAAAAAATAAATAAATAAATAAGGAACCTTTAACTGGCTTTCTGTTGGTGTGTGCCTTAGAAGCGAGGTCACAATGCAAGGTTGTCCAAGACTGCTGAAGGGAATGTGGAAGTGGAGTGGCCTTCACGGGAGAGTCTATTGGTTCCTGCGATGTGTCCCATCGATGATTTTGCCTTCAGGCTGTCTTGTTACTCTAGGTTTAGCCTTGGACCGGGGGATGAAAACAGATGATCATAAGACTGCTGTGACACAGCCCTTGCATATCCACATTTTTCTGTTATGAAAGATAGTCTGTAACAAGGAAGTCATGACTCCCAGCCTGTCTTTAACAGTGCCTTTGTGCAGCTTGATTCCTTGTCACACTCTTTCAATTACTAAAAAATCTCATTTATTCAGACAGGTTTCTGGTCCCATCAGACCCGCAGGAGCAGCTTTAGGTTCTATTATTCTTAGGGTTATTCACAAGAATTGTCTAAATATATATTTAATTGACTCCCGCCCATGATGTTGGCAGTACAGAAGGTTCCCCAGGCCTTCAGAAGACAGTGTCTTAAATTATGCTAAAAATATTTCTTAGGTTGAGGTACAGCACAGACTTATTTTGGTTTACTAATCGATTGATTTATGTTCGCATTGTATTGATTATTTGTGATTGTTTTAAAAAGCATCTTCTCCTCTTCATTCAACCCCTGGCTAAAGATGATGCAGAAGAAACGATGTCATCCGTTAGGACCGTCTGACACCAGACACCGTTGGAGCTTTGAGTTTTCCTTCCCACACCAATTGGCATAAGTCGCTGCACTCAGGGGGCGTGGCATTGAGACTTGTGCGCCAAGTTGGAAATTGTGAGCTACGGAGGGCTTGATGCAGGCTCTGGTGGGATCCACCAATGTGATGTCGGGGTTCCTGTTTTTGTGTTTCTGTCTTTTAACATTGGCCTTTTAAAAACCCTAATAATGAAGATTTGCATATTTTGTTGCAATGGCTGTCTTGGTTTTCTCGTCAGAGTCCTGTGCTAATCTGTTTTTTTGTTTTGTGTGTGTGTTTTCTGGTGGCTGCCTCGGCATAATCAATGTGGGGAAACCATAATGCCACAATTAACACTGGGGATGTCACCAGGGACACCTAAATAACACACTCTTTAACATACCTAAATAACACACTCTTTAACATATCTTAACTCTTTACTAACTTATAGCCACATAAAATCCTTTTTCTCCATGACAGTATTACCTTATTTACATTGATTGTGTACACACAAATCTTTTTTTCTCCACTTCAAAATCTACCAGAAATACATTAATTGTATAAATGGTTGAAGAGTTACAGCAATTGAAAAAATATAAACGTTGGAGCTAAAACTTTAGTTTTAAAAGGTTAAATACAGATTTGCAAGGGGACTTGAAATGCTTTTACTTAGATGTTTTTATTTGAGCACCCTCTTGGGTTTTTGACCTTTAATAAGCTTTTAACCAATTTACTTTAAGCTTGTTTTCATATTCTTGTGTGTGTTTCAATTATCAATAGTTTGTGTCATTAATAAAATAAAAAACAGTTTCCAGTCTATCTTTAAATTCAGGTTACAGGTGACTTATTGGAGCATTTGTCAGACTGTTAAAAAAATAAAAACTGCTGGCGTCATGCTGTGTTAGCAGCAACACAACATTGGCACCTCAAAAGAGGCTCCAACCTAAAAAACAGGAGGAGGGCTAACAGCATGACTGGAGCCACAGTTGCAATGTATTTTCATTTTTCAACAACTGGCTTTTTGTTATATTGATGTTTCGAATGATAAAATTTAAGACATATCACTAATGATCATAAAATAAAAATATAACAAATAATAATAATAATAATAATAATAAAAAAACATTCCAGGACAATCTTATAGTGTGTCGTATTTTTTAAAACCTCAAAACATTACCAACAGTTTAGTTAATCTATTGGTAATTGCTTTACATTGTTTGGCTTTTTTCTTACATCTACATTGGCAAATGTAAATAAAAATGAAGCCACTTTTGAAGCGGTTATTTCTAAGCATTTTATTTTTCTGTTGTGTTGTGTTTAGAATTGTTAAAAGGAAGTCTAAAATGAAAAATTTTAATCTCTTCCTTTTTTTTAGCTATAGGAAAGTCAACAGTAAAATATAAAAAAGAATAAATAGAAGAAGCAATGACAAAAGACAATAACCCATAAGTGAAAATAGGAGCAGACACATATTTTATTTTTAATAAGTAACCAAGGTAACTCAAAAGAAACTTGGACCAGAATGGAAAAACAAGAGAATAGGAGGAGCAGAGCAGAAGAGATAATTAATGTTTTATAGGTTTCAGAAAAACACACAAAATGGGGTGAATTATGTGTGATTATAACCATGATAAGCCACTTCTTAGAAGAAAAAAGAAGAAAAAAAACTTTATTATCCCCTAAAGTGAAATTGGTTCGAGGAGTTAGCAGCTTTGCATCTTGCCAAGGGGACATGTACCTTCAAGGAAAAATCTCCCTCTTATATTTTCAATGTGTGTAGTTTCACATTAGTGTTGTTCAAGATCCACCAGGAGTATTTTCATGTCTGCAGCCTGCACAATGAGTCTGGCAAACCAGGGAATTTAGGCTTCTTTTAATCATAACTCCTTTTAATAATGTAACACAGGAACAGGTAAATATTGAGCTTCTTCGCCCAAATGTTATTTTGCTTTTACTCTATCTTGCTGTGGCAATCTTCAACTCTCATCTTCAATTTGATTATGGTTTCTAAATGTGATGTCCATATCAATGCATATGACAGTACCACATGCATTGCAACTATAAGAACTGGCAGTGATAAATTTCAAACGTATGCCTCATCTCAGTCAAGTTTAAAGACCCACTCCAATGAAATTGTAAAGCAGGGACGGAGTCTTTTGGATCCATATGCAAACGTCTTACTGAAGTAGAGCCTGGGCAAGACATAATGCGTAGTCGAAATACAGGCAAAGGTCAAAATCACAAGGGCGAGGCAGATTAACAAGAAAACAGGCAAAGGTCACGGCATAGAGGTTACTAGAAATAAGTATAGCTCAGAATGTCTGCTAGGAAAAACAAGACTTCGCAAAATAGAAGTGGCTGGTGGTTGTTTAAATGCTGGAGGGTACTGATGAGCTGATGGTGATCAGCTGTGCTGGAAGGTAACAGCTTCTAAATTGCAATAAAACATGCAATAAAAACTCCTGAGTTGCACATTGTTGCAGGCTTGACATTTGTATGTATTTTGTCAAAAAAACACAACAAATAAGTTTTACTGAAGAATTTTAATAAACAGAAATAAAAAATCCCTGGTGAGCCTCATCTCCATATTCATCTTTTTTTTCACTATTCTTTTGTTGGGTGGAGGGGAGGGTGTTTTTTTTGTATTTCAGCATTCTCCTTTTAGGTGCTCACATTTTGAGTTACATACTATTGGTATAGGATGTGATTGTGCATGTTTCCAGGTCTTTGTCACTGTGTAGCTTTGTAATGGACTGCCATCCTAATCAAGTGGTGCCATGCAGGTCGCCCAGTGTTACTTATGAAAGACTCCAACGCTCCCTTTGAGGCTTTTAACTCTTCAAAACTCAAGGTGTCCCTTAAACATGGGAAATTGAATAGCCATATGTTGCATGAGGGCTTAAAGGATTAATTAAAGCATTACCAGATGGGACTTTTAGATAAAGTAATATATCTGAGGAAATGTGGACTTTGATATATTGGAGTACATCCAGACTTTTTATGGCTTTTGCCTCAGATGAGAAGAAGAGATTAATGAGACGACAGCTCCATCAGACATATAATATTTGTCCAATATAACAAGCTTTCTGACCTTCAAGAACATAAATGTATATTGGTGAGGGGGGCATGATCGACTACCTTCCCTTACATTTTTCTCCTGTCCCCATCCAGTATACAAAAAGAAATCCTTCAGAAAGAGTTTTGTGCAGTATTTTGGATGGAATTTTACCTGAGGACATCCTGTTTTTCCATTAAAACTTCATTGATTTTTGCCTACACCCTCATCAAATCACTTTTCATCAAATGTATGAGGAGACTGATACACAAAAATATTTACACACTTCAGAAATAAACAAAAGGCTTTTGAAGGTAGAAAATCCCTGAGGTAATTAAATCCAATCCTCTTACTCCCAATATTCCCACTAACAAACACCTGTATTATATGAGATTTATTTTTGTTAAACAATAAAAATATGTATTGCCGGAATCCTGGTAAGTTCATTTGTTGGACTATCTCTGTAAATTTAAGGTATTCTTTTTAAAATCTTAGAATTACACATTTCCTTTGCATAATGCAACATCCAATTGAAGTACAAAAAAAATAAATAAATAAAATAAAAATCCAAGCACAACTGGAGCACTATGTAAATCAGTTATAGCAATAATTCAACTAAAAATAAGGCTGTAAGAGATTTGATCTCATCATTTTTAGCTGAAGACATTGTTCCTTCACCTTCAGAAGACATTTTATGAAACACCTCAAATTTGATTCCTTAATTCTGCTTACAGCGCTGTAGTTTTCCTCGTCTTTGTTCCATGCTGTAATAGTGTCTTAAAGGTCTTGTTCCATAAACTCCATGGGAGGTTGATTGCACTCTGTGGCAGCTGCATGTATATATGTAGATCCTTGGGCATTGATCTTTATCTTCGACTCCTTTTCAAAGCTCCACATATGGGCCCTTGTAATCACAGAAATGGATTAGTGTATTCACTATCAGCTAATCAACTCATCAGTAAAAAGAGAAATTTTAATTAGAAAATGCAAATTGTTTTATTTGCAAGAATTGATGGCATAGATAGCATTGTTTTTACTCTGTAGGTGTGTGCATCTCTGCTCAAATAAACAGTGAGTACTTTGATTTATTCACATTTCTTGAGTTTTTGATTGGTGGACTCTAACTCCACCTTGCCTTTACTCTGAAGTACATAGGATAAGCTCCAGCAGCCCTGTTACCCTGCACAGGACTATGAGGGAATAGAAGATGACAGAAAATAGATTGATGAATTTCTATCACTTTTTTTTCTGCATCATCTTTACATGACATTTACTGTAAAACACAGTCATCAAACAAGCAACATCTAAAAGGCCAAACAGACGTTTTACATTAGGAAGTTTCAAAAGTCTTTCTCTGTGAAGCATCAGTGAAATACGCAAAAACAAAACATAACATAAACAAAAGTTACATTTTTACTCAGCAATAGGGTGAAATCCACACAAACATGGCAACAGCCAAGGCTGAAGTCAAATTCCAAAGCATTTAAAAGCTGCAAGTGGCTAAAACTAACTCATGGATTGGCAAGAAAAGCATTTAAACAGTAAAATGTAGATATCTTTTGAGAACAAAAAAAAATTAAATAAAATAAGACAACAACATGGCTTTGTTTAACCTAACA
>NC_050514.1:12851623-12857927 GCF_002922805.2 Oryzias melastigma
AGAAACATAAACATGTATATTGTGTTGCAAGAAAGGAACATTTTTTTTCAACAGAAGCTAGCTTGAAAAAGTCATGCAACTTTACCACTGCAATGAGCCTTTAATGTGTAAGCTATAACAGGACACAGGATCTGAGATTCTTATCATCATGTTTTCTTGGTGGTGAATTGTCTGCATGACCTACAATGATGATGTTGCAATCCTTTTACCTTCCTTGCCTCACTTGTGGTTAAGAAATAGTAATATTTTCTGTTGACTATTATACAATAAAGATGAATTTTCAAGAATAAACATCAGTAAAATGCCTTATTGTAGTACAAGCAGTAAAGCTATATCTAAAGTTTATAAATGTCAACCTCCTCATGAGTGTTCCCTCTTGAGTTAACCAGTGAATCAACAACTTAGAATGTCTCATGTTTTACACCTCATACAGTATGCGCCACACATTTTTCTAATGCCAAAACTGAAGAACTGTAAAAAGTAACAACAGCGCTGAAAAAATCGAGTTCCTTACATACGGTAGTACAAAGAAATATGAAGAAAATTAAATTCAAAAAAAGCACCAACAGGCCTAGAAGATCTTAGAATCTGCAGTCTTACATTAGACAAAATTCCTTTCAAGAAGCTGTAAATCTGTTGCGCTAAACCTAAACACTGAAAACATATTGAATGGGTGGGCCAAATTTGGGTAAACCTAAGTTGCTGTTTCACAATAATTGAAGAAGTCTGGGCAAAGAAAGTATTACATTTTGTTTCTAAGAACTATGTGTTTCAAGCCATGTGAAAAAGGACAGATTTTTCAAGAGAACTAATAATATTTTTAAATGGTGCCCAAACTACTAAGAGACTGGTCAATATTTCTGTTTGTGTCAGTAAAAAAGCCCAGCTATGTGAAAAATCTACTGTAAGAAGTAAAATCAAGAATCAGAATAAAGTTTGAAGAGTATAGTTTTTGCCACAAAAGTTTTCTTACTCAATTATGGCCAAATTTCCAAATTATTTATTTATGCATTGATGTTGACAAAAATGCGAGACTGTTGTGATTTTTGATCTAAAATTTCACCTTAAAATGGGGGTTAAAGACCAGGAGCTTATGTCTATGTGCAAATAAAAACACTCCTCATTCTGAAGCTGCAAAGGACTTATTCTGCTGGCATGCAAAATAAATGGTTTTTGGCATATTTGAATCTGTTATTTGTTTTGGGCCTTCCAAGCAGATGATGCCATCCCATGCCTGCATTTTCAAACACACTACTGCAGGCGCTGAATGTTAAAAAGAGTCTGGCACATGATTTGGTGTTTGAGCCTCGAGTTAATTCCAAAGCACAGCTGAGCAAATAATTTTACCTATTAGACAGTTCAATGGTACTTTTAACTGATGCGTGTGTGTATGTTGAGGGGATGATTACATAAATGAAATCATAATAAGAAATACTTTTTTAGTCAAATACATATTATTAATATTAGGTAACCCATACAATATATATGAACAGTGAAAGTTGGATATCCCAGTTGGATATACCATCAAGTTCTTACTGACCACTTCTCTGCAAGTACTTGTTTCATAAGTTAAAAAAAACAAAATACTATGTAAACTTATGCAAAGACAATAATATAGTCCAATAAGCAAGACATCTTTAAAAGAAAATTAGGATTCAAATTGAAAATCTAAGTACTTGAGGATAGACAAATGCTTCACTGAGCTCAAGAGATTAGACAAATAACCAATAGTTTTATTTGTTAAGATATATGAGAGGAAATTAAATACCTTTAAATCAATGCAGTAATTATCACGAGTTTGGGTTTATTTTTATATGAATATTTTAAATTATTGTCTTTCTCTAGCTTAAGTCTAACTCAAAAGCCCTGTGTTGACTCAAAAATCAACTACATTCCATGTCATTTATGTCAACACTTAACCCAACACCTCCCTCTTGAGGTTTTGGTTCATAACTCTAATGCTACATTCACGCCGGCCTCGGAAATGCACGCTCAAGTAACCCCTTTCAATAGAAAGTCTATTTAAACTTGCATATGCATGCTTTCAGAGCTTTTGCGTTCAAAACGCTCACATTTACTTTTCACTACGGACATTTTTAAGAAGTTTTTTGGGCTCTACATACAGAAAGGCCATTGAACATGTGTTGAACACTAAACCAGTGGAACTTTGACCAATCATGGATACAGATTTGGTAGTAATGTCCTTTTTAATTCATGGAAGTGCCAACCATTTGAAAAATTGATTATGAAGGAAAAATTAATTATAGTGGTTTGTGCCCGGTTGAAATTGTATGACACCAAGTCTTTTTTACATTGTAATCAAGCTGAGAAAGAAAAAGCCTGGAGAAAATTCACAAGATTTCCATCGTGTCAACATTTTGCACAGTCTCTTCCAACAATGCACTAGAATTGTCTAATTACAGTCCAACACAAAGACCAATTGAAAGCACATTCAAGAACATCCATTTAGTGCATTCTTGAACCTGCATCCCATGCAGTATCCATACTATAAGGTCACCATTTACTTTTTTCTGTATAACTGGTACATTGTAGTTCTAAAACTGGAAGAATCACAATCCATCATTCCAGTGAAAAATGGGGAGCAAGAAAATGTATTTCATATATATTTCCCTTGGATTTGCTCTACACATGGGAAGGAATAGCTGGGAATGTTCCTACATTCACATCTGTGATTACTCTCTTTTTGTCACTGGTTACTTTGACTACTCTGCCAAGTCTGAGCTGACCTCTCAAAGCACTTAAATCTGCCTTAGCTACTGATTAACGTCTTATATAATTGAAATTATGTAAATAAACTTTGCAATTCAATAAATTTAATTTCTAGTTGGTCACATGCTACTACTAGTACAGTGTATGATGACCTCTTGTCTCAAAATAAGCCGTTCACACATATGAGATGAATCTACAGAAATATGTTACATTTATTTTAGTCACACACACATTTTCCTTTCCTGAGTTATTCAAATCCAAAATTGAAATGCAATCATTTAGGCTAAACTTTTTCAAATGATTACGGCTGTGGCATAAGCTCATATTGGACTATTGGACAGTTAGTGATAATGTCATTCTAAATGTGTGTTGTGACTCAGATAGACAGAAGCACTGATTAGTATTTAGGCCAAAGGCAATCAGTCAGTCAGTGTGGGGTGCCTGTCTCAGTTCAGTGGGTCTGACAGCTGTTGGCGGAGGTTGGTCCGTTGGCCATTAAGAACCATGACAGATTTTCCCTGGTCACATAAAACAGATCTCTATAAAAGACAATATGAATATTCATTCTGTTTAGTTCTAGTGGGATAAAAGCAACAAATAATATTTGCATTTTTCGCCTCTATTTGTTGAATTCCCCAAAGGTAATTTGTCTAGTGTGTCTTCTGAAATGTCCATTTTGACTGTGGTAACACAGGTAACATACAGTATACTGAAGAAAAGAACAGTTTTTGAAAAAAAAAATGTTTATCCTTCAGTATAGTTGCTTGGTAAGAGCACTAAACATTGATTCACTGATTAAAGAAAATAAATTCAACGATTTAATAAACATTTTACATAATAATTGAATATGCAACAGACTGGCGAACTGTCCAGAGTGTACCCTGACTTTACCCAACGGTAGGTGGGACAGGCTCCAGCAACCCAATGACCCTGGAAGGCATAAAGTGGGTTTGGAAAATGGATGGATGGATGGAAGTCAGAAAGTTCAGGCAGTAGTGAAATAAAAGAGTAGAAAAACATCCTGAGAGACATTTTAAGAGTAACCTTATGAGGTAGGCTATCATATACATTTACCAAGGCTTTGTGATGGCAGCTATAGGGTTAGGTAGACTAAGGGTCTTTAAGACATTAAAAGAAAACACTGTCAAAACTTACATCTTTGAAGTGAAAGCACAAACTGAAAAATAATTTTGAAAGCAATTACAAAACAACTACTCACATTTCAACTTGTTTCCTTTCTTGAGTTAGCTAACTGAAAATAAACTCAATCATTGTTGTCTGCTTTTCAGCCATTGGGTGCTTTCTGAACACTGAAAAACATAAACATGGGTTTAGAAATATTCCAGTAATGAACAGCAATACATTCTGGCAGTTGGAAATAAAATACTTTGAAGTGTTTTGACTACAGTGTAAAGTTGTTCTTTTTACTCAGTGTTTATGCCTAGAAGAAGGGTAAAACAAGTGAAGCAGGATTATTCGTATAGCACAACTCAAACAGAAGATGTGTTTCACAGAGACCAGCTAAAAGCACGTGGGGGAAAAAAATCAAAGAGATCTAGCTCATACTTCTTTATACTACTTCAAATATCCTATCTTTACGTGTGGTTCAGAGTCACAACATATATCACTCACTTTGCAGCCTCAGCCTTTATACATATGATAGTCACATTTATCAGACAATAGTCTGTAGCCCATGGGTTTTTTTTTTTTTTTTTTTTTTTTGAGCCCTTTGTGAAAACTGTGACTATTATGCATTATTTCCACCAGCCGAGGAAGGTAAAGAGATGCTGAAACAGCCTGGAATAAAAAACTAAATAAATAAATAACCCTTTGAGCCTCTAGGTGTGTCGGGGCCAGAAGCCTTGCAAGTGTTAACTCAGTGCAGGATGGAGGTCACCAGCTGCTCCCTGAAAGTGAGCACAAGAAAGAAAGCGCTGGGCAGCTCCAGATGGTGAATGTGCTGCTTCTACTAAACTAACTGCAGAGTTCTTCTGTAAAAGAGGTAACATTAGGGAGCGGGGAGGGGCACGTAGCAGGTTTAAATATTACCAGTTTGATTTTTAGCTTGTAGAATTGCTGAAACAAGCTAAAAATCAAGTTATGTCACGTAGTTACCCTTTTAACACTGGACCTTTAGATCCCGTGTTGACAATATTTTGACTAATGTAAGTTCTAATGTAATGTATGTTCCACCATCTATGCAATTTATGCAATGTAAACATAAATCAGCTGATTCTGTCGTGGAGAAATGCCGCTTTGGCACCATTATGCAACATTTAAATTACTAATGTGTTGCATATTGGTGAAAAACCAAGACAAGAAGTAATTTTTCTCCACATCAGGATAGACTGATTCACATTGGTTATGTAAACCAGGGGTGTCCAAAGTCAGGCCTCGAGGGCCAGTTTCCTACATGTTTTCCAACCAACCTGCCATTGAAGCTCCTTATTGGCCAAACACACCTGATCCAGGTAATTAGCAGCAGATAAGGCAGGAATTCTGGAAAACCAGCTGGAGGCCGGCCCTCTAGGACTGACTTTGGACACCCCTGACGTAAATGGTCAAAGAGTTGCAGTATGACAATGAGTTTAGGTGTTGCCCTTGTTATATGGTTAAGTTGGCAGTTTCTAACCACATCAGACTACAACAGTTATAGGGTTGGTGGCTCAAACTTGAGTTGGACTTTAAATCAGGGTCCATGGACCCAAGTTGATTTTACTTAAGCCACTGAGGTAGTTGAAGTTGAAGAAAGCGGAATCTATCTAGAAGACTGTTGATGGTCAAGCTTGATATATTCTAAGTTATCTTGGGATTGATATCAAAAGGGTTTATTTGATCAGTTAAAGAAGTCTGATGCAGAATCACAATGAGCTCACGTATAGGTAACAAATATAGTAATGGACTGGATTTCTCTGCGCTTTTCCAGACACTCAAAGCACTTACATTGTGTATCCATTATACATTCACTCCTCATTCATACTTGGTGATACTAAGCTACTAATGTAGCCACAGCTGCCCTGGGGCAGGCTGACAGAGGCTTGGCTACCAGCACGCACCTACTGCCCCTCTGACCATCACCAGGACATTCATACACATTCATACACTGGTGGAGCCACACTGGAGGCAAGAAAAGTGAAGTGTCTTGCCTAAGGACACAACGGCGGTTGACTGGAGGGAGCAGGGATCGAAACACCAATCCTTCAATCTTGCTCAACCATCTGAGCCACTGTCGTCCAAAGGCTAAAATATAAAACATATAAAACACAGTCTTGGCAGAACCCCTAGTTACTGGGGATGGAAGTATTTCAATAAAATCTGCAGTAAATGGGACATTAGTAGCCGAGGAGATTCTTCCTTTGAATAAATTTATATCAGCGGACTGAGTGATATCACTGAATTTGTTATAACTAATGAGATTAACAAATGATGTAGAAAGTGAAGCATCAGCAAACCTAATTTTTACCTAAACTTGTTAGTTTTTATCACAAACCAATGATGAATCCACAGATATGCTTATAATATTAAGTATGGTGCTTTCAACATTCACCAATAGTATAAAGTAAAGTAGATACAT
>NC_050514.1:12858050-12858134 GCF_002922805.2 Oryzias melastigma
TCAGTTTGTACTGTGTCTACAGACTGGTGACTCACTTAATCTATCCAGTGTCAAGTCTGCCAAATATCAGAGGCTGACAAGCTA
>NC_050514.1:12858559-12883469 GCF_002922805.2 Oryzias melastigma
ATGGTGCTTTCAAAATTCACCAATAGTACAAAGTAAAGTAGATATATCATGAAAAAGACAAAAAAAGTACTTGATATTTGTTAAAATTTAATAATGGGAATGTTTTAATTATATGCACAACAGCAGTTTTTGTGTATATATATATATATATATATATATATATATATATATATATATATTGTAGCGTACAAGGGGGGTGAATATGAAGTATTCAATCCCAAAGTTGGTTGAAAAATATACATTTTATTAAACTGAAATTAATAAAATTATCCTCGGGGCACCACCTTCGTAATGAAAGAAAATATTACTCATCAATGATTAGCCTATATTAGCTACTTCTTAGCAATAAAGTAATCAATTAATCAGTCTCTCAATTTTAGCGTAAGTGTCTTTACCTTTGAAGGGACTTTACCACAAAGAAGACAAATAATGATCTCTGAACAACAACGTCCTTTTGAATATTTATTGAATAACATGAGGTTAAACAAGCAGAAATACTGGACGTAAAAGTATGGAAAGCAATGAACATATGTGGAACACAGAATATAACTTTAACTAATAACTAGAATAGGTAAATGAGAAGAAAACACACACAATATTGAGGTGAAAAATGCTAAGTGTGTGAATGCATTAAGTGTGTGTTGTGCATAAAAAGGTGTTGTTACTGATCTGAGAATAAGCTATTCTTAAAAGGAGGAATTCAAAATGGGGCAAAGATGTTACTCTTGCAAAAATAGTTCATCTTTATTCTAACCACCAGCAGTTGACTGTATGAGCGAAGTTTTACTTCTCACCATGCGGTCTGGAGATCTGGGTCTGCTCTGCCAGGAAGGGTAGTTGATCCCGTTCCTGGCTTGATGCTTCAGGACAGCCGTGGAGATCTGCAGCCAGGCGTAGAAGGAAAGGGAACCTGCAGTTCTGTTGGTTCTGCTCCGTTCAGTCACTTAGCTTCTAGGGTGGTCGAACAATTTCTCTATTTAGTTTTGTGACCAAAAAGTATAAGTCGCAAAGCTGGCCGGACAATGAAACTTATCGAATGGTCTAGCATTAAAAATCAGTTTCAAAATAAAAGCGTCAAAAATGGTACAAAGTTGGAATCAGGCATTCCACATCAAAGTTGGGTGACCAAATGGTCAGCACAGGTTATCACAGTTGTTTCCAAGGGTGGAATGCTACAATATATATATATTTAACAGTCTTTGGCGTATCTCAGTTTGTACTGTGTCTACAGACTGGTGACTCACTTGATCTATCCAGTGTCAAGTCTGCCAAATATCAGACGCTGACAAGCTAAACTTGAGACAGTCAGTCCTGCAGTAACTGTTTCTAACACTGTATATCCATTCTCCAAGCCCTAATTTTTGCCTAATGTAATTGCAGTTTTGTACATTTTAGGTTTTATTTATGACTCCAATACCTTTTAAATAAGTGGAACTTGAGCGGAGCTACCTCGATCATGGAAATCTTTCAAAGTGCTCTCTAATTTCTACCCTCAACTGTCCTACTAGAGAGCATTTAATTTTAATCTTCAATTAAATTTAATGTCCAACCTTCAACTTATGCAAAAGCTGCGGCAGCTGCACTGCACATACTCATGAAGCATATTACAGATTTTATAAACCGCCAAGAACTTTGAAAGAGAAAGAGTCTGGATAATACTTGAATTTGTTGTAACTGGTGATATATTGATCAAAGTGAAAGAATTATAGTATTCTTTCTTAGCCTCTACTGAATAGATAGTTTATTTTGTTGCTTATTTCGTAATCTCTTGCATGTTTATACATTGGTAACTCTTATAAATCATATACAAAGAAAATCTTTAAAATTCTCTTTAAAATCCCAGGCAGTTTTCAAAGATTTTTCAGAAAAAAAAGAAGAGCTTCGCATTCTGTTTCACATATATGAAACAAAGCAATTTTGTTCAACAAATTTCACTTGAACAATCATAGAATAAAACGCATAAATAAAACCAATCCAACAAAGCACACGACACGCTGGTCTATTGTAAAACATTAGTTACCGTTGCTTGAGTGGTTCAGATCAGCTGAAGCTTCTTCATTCAGATTTAAGGCCAGCAATAAAATAAGGTACCGTTCATAAAAAAATAATTCTGGAACATATTTTTTTTTCCCCTTATTTAGTCAATATGACCGCTGTGACATGTTTTAATATTATTATTTTTTTATTTATTCACACATTTTAATGCTCAATTCCATCATGTTTTTAGACGTTTTGTAGTATAATATAATATAGTGCTTGCCTGTGTTTTCTTTAGCCCCCTTGTTCCTTTAGGGTTGCTTTCCCACCAGGATAGTACCATGGATTTGGTTGAATGAGCAAGGAGTGCTAAGAAATGTCATACCTTGCACAGTGGGCTATTTTTCCCTTGCTATTTGATATGCACAGTGCTGATGTAATTTCCTCCTTTTGGTTGGTATCACTCTTTGGTTCACAAAAAGCCTGTCTGCATTCACACTACAGTGAAACCGAGACCCTTGTTCTTGACCCATAAGAACCCATGGTGACATCAGTTTACCAGAAAAATATCAGAAATAAGTTATGTGAGCCACTTGGTTTGTGATGAATTCCACATCATTTTATTTTTAAGGGAAAAGGGTCCTCTGGATGGGTTAAGTGGGGGTTCACTCGTTTAATCCCATGTGCAACTGTCCAAGACAAGAAAAAAGACAACCTAACCTGTCAGTGGAAATGCATTCTTCAGATGAAAGTCAACCATAATCAGGGAAAAGTGATGTGTTAGCCTCATTTTGGAGCAACTACACATAGACCTGTTTTTATTTACCAAGTTAATCAAAAACTCAGTAAACACACTTCTAATTAGAGATGGGGTATAGGAAAAATATTGAAAACAATTCTTACAAAAGCATGAGATGATGCTACTCAACTAACTTTCTTTCGCTGACGGTACTTGTGTTTTTAGTTTAAGCTTATATTTTTATTATTAGCTTCAGGGCTGGGTGATACTGAGCATTTGTGTATTGATCCCATACTAATCCAATGCTGGTCAATATCACAGATATCAATACCAATATTGATATCTTTTGTAAATGCGGTGAATGTGACATGAAGCTCAAAATCTAAATTGCGTTTAATGGCTGTATTTTTTTTTCTTTAAGTTTTCGTTTTTTTTAATTACTTGATAAACATAAAAACAGAATTAGGACAATACTTTCAATTAAATGGAAAATAAGTTTATTAAAATGAAAATTTCTTGAAATTAAATCAAAAGTGAATAAGTGAATGCAAAAGAAAACAATTATGATACAAAAACAAATCATAAATGTTCAGCGATAAAAAACAACTGGTAGAAATACAAATAATTTGTAACTTCTTAGTCTTTAGAACAAAAAAAGGGGGAAAAGTAACTTCAAAAACAACTCTGCATTTAAATAGAGTAGAAAGAGGGTGAACAATGCATGCATGCACTGTGAGATCTGCTGCTGAGAGTGGTGAGGCAGCAACTCAGCTGGGTTCGGTTTGCAGATACAGAAAAGTTTCAAACAAGAACAGAAATATCAATGTCAGCGGGCCAGTATTAATCTGACACCGATACCAACTTGAAAATTATACTATCAATATTTTGGATCAATCCCCCTATCACTGATTAGCTTATGACCTGGGGTGATTGCATTGACTGGTTGAGAGAACTGGACTGAGTGACAACACTCACAGAAAATGGCTTATCATTATTATTATTGTTATGCACATAATAGTTGCCACATTAACAGAAATCTTTAATTGTGAGCAGATTCTTGAGAGTTTGTGAGGATTTGAGAGTTTGAACAAGACAAAAAAAAAATGAAAAAAAATGAACGTTTGTCGGAGAAAAGTGTATAAAATATGTAGCCAGGAGTCTTGCAGATGTAAAACAAATACATTGTGAATTTAATCTTTAACAAGGGACTACTGTACTTCCTATTTAAAACACAAATGGGGAGGGGTCACTAAGTTCAATTCTCATATATAGTCAATAGATAATGTTATGGTAATGTTTATTTATAGGTTTAGCTGCTTGCCACAAAGACAATAAGGTCTGACATTTTACAAACCTGTGCACTTCTGTCACCGTACTTATAGTATTACACGGTTGAGAGTGAATACAGAGTTTCCTCAGAGTTACTGATGACTGTCATGCAGTTCATTATCGTTTAATCATTTTATGATTGATCTAACTGCACCCAAACGGTGAAATATTGTGTGCAAGGGAAACATTATGTTATCTGGCTATTCCCACTGCACCACTTCAGTCAAGGACCCACTGTATAAATAAGTCTTACAGGCAAATTTTGATGAAAATATAATGAATCAAAAGTCAAACAGATCTTCAGAGGTTTAATTTCAAAGACAACATTTCATTCCCAGTTACCATGAATAAAAGCAAATACCTTCCGGTTATTATTAGCATGTTAAACTAGATTTCAGATGCGTTGCTTGGAAAGTTAAAAGTCGGGGTATTTTAAAAAGTTAACGGGAAGGCAGAGAAATTCAGATTGTGAAATCTCTTTTTAAGAATATCCAAGTCTATGCAAAGACCAAGTATTAACAACAAAGAAGAGGAGGTTGAAATGTATTTCTTGATATGCTTTTTACCCCTCCATTTGCGATACTGAGAAGAATTCAGGGAATATGATGGCAATTCACGCAGACACTGAGCCAGTTGGCAGACACATAAATTTCCGTTGTAAAGCGACAGTAATGCTGCAGTTGTGGATTAAGATCATTTATATTAAATTGACTGTAGCACCAGTTGCCTCCAATGCCTTCAAGACAACCGTGAATGGACATTAACAGCATGGCAAAGCTATTTTTTACCTATGAATGAATATTAATAAAGCTAGGCTATGTTATAAGGGAAGATTAAAGTCTCCCTCCTCTGAAGGATATATCTGGGGAACTTAAGCATATTACATGTCTTTATCACACTGACGGCAGCAACAGCCTCTGTCGCAGGTTTCTGCAGTGAGTTATGACCTCATCATCTCGTTTGTACAAAAGGGAAAAATTAAATTAGTTAGAGTAATGAACCTAGGTGCTTTTCACAAGAAATTTCCCCGCTTATTGTTCCCCAAGTTGTTTAAGAGAGTAATCTGCCGCACGTACCCTTGTCTCATTTAAATCCAGGCTATCAAAAAAAGCTGCTGGGTATCTGCCTTTTTAAACATGGCTCCTCACGGGGGTCCTAGATCAAAGATGAAAGCACGCTGAACGATCTGGGAGACTGGGGTGAAGGGGTGGCGTGGTGGGAGTAGGGAGTGTGATACATCAAATTAACAAATTTACCTTCCTCTTCCCAGAAGGCAATGGAGTAAATTCTCTGGTACTTAAACAGGCATTGGGCTGACAAGAAAGTAAAGGGGGAGGGATGAGGTGGTAGGAAGAAGTTGTTGGCAAGACAGTTATGTGAGAGTGAATGAATTTGTAATTAATGACACTTTGACTCCTAATTAAAACCCTTTAGCTTTCTCCTCGCAAGGTTGTAGCAGCTGGTAAAGACAAGACCTTCACTGTGAGATGAACAAACATAAATTTAATGTCAGTATCACGATGTAGCACCTGGCCATGCCCACACCTGTCACCATTGGAATCATGCGTCATTCTGTCAATGAATTACTTTCCTCCTAGGAGACAACAGATTTTCTCATCCCAGAATAAAATTCCTCTGTGGCTCAAAGGAGGTGCTATGTATCCGTTTTTGAAATTAAATATATTGCTGTTGGTTTAGACAGGCAAACACCTGCCTTCTCTAGTAAAAACGGCATACTCCAGATCAGAGAAATTTCCCAGAGGGGCCACATCACAGTATTGCCTTGTAACTATAACTTAATATCATGTCAAAACCTCCTGAGGATGACAGTCAAGCTACAGAAAGAGGAAAAACAAGAGCAAGTCAAATGCTTGGAGAAACAGATGGAAGTCAGGAGCAGGTGGAAGAAAAAAAAACAAGAGAGGGGAAGTCTGTTTCGAGGAAAAAAAAAAAAAAAAAAAAACAGGAAAAAGAAACGTAACCCGATCCCCCAGATAATAAATGCATCATGGGAACAATAAAAGCCCATCAAGTCATCCGAAAAAGAGAACTACAGACAATGGCATGGGAAAACATTTTAGTATTAAAATTTCATGTTAGTTCAATAAATTATTCTGTTGTCTTTTTTTTTATAAGTGTCTTTAACCGGAGCAGAGGCAGTCCCGTGGGATGTGCAAATGGTGGATGCTCTTCTTCCATGAAATCTCACTAATACTCTTTCTCTAGAGTCCACTCTTTCAGCTATAAGTCAGTTTTGTCACGGTTTAAAAAAAGGTAGTTATCCTACGAGCTTTTCTGCTTCCTCTCTCCTTTTGACACTCTTTTTTTCCTCGCTTGAATTCCGTTACGGTCGGGTTCAACGGTTTCTTATCGAGCGAGCCTCCTTTTCGGATATTGTTATTATTCATAATTAGTGATGACACATTGATGTGTTTTTGCCTTCGCTGTGATTGGCCAATAATTGTATCTATTTACAATAATGGTGCACCGTCGGCTGCAGTGGTATTCAAAGTTCAGTTTGAGTGAGTCTGGCTGAGGCTGTGCGTGGGGCTGGGTGGTTGGCAGCTGCGGGAGACATCTGACAGGTGATGAACGCACAACTCACAGGCATCACCTGTTATACTGTTCAAACCTGTTTATAATTGGCTGCTTTAGCTACAGCTAAAATTGACTTAGTGCTCATCAAGAGCATAAAAAAGAAAGAAATTATCATGGGGAGCACTGTGGTTTCTCAACAAGAAGCCATAGTTTTCTTGGAATTGTTGAAAATTGATTTAGCCAGTAAAACAACTTGTCATCTTTGTGCTACCCGATAGCATGATGAATTGCTATCGTGGACACCTCGATCACCTAAGGTGTCTCAGTGAGACACACTTGATCACTGTCAGAGAAGCCCAAGATGGTCAGAGATTGTTGTATAAGCCTGGGACTCACCGCCTTCAACTCTCTCTTCCTCCATCACTCCATCCATCACACAAACACAGGCTCATTTGTGCCAATCATCCTGCTTTGCTACTGAAAATGAAAATAGCCCCAAACTTACTGAGAACCTGCAAACAGGACAGAAGAATTCATTACTGACTTTAAGTGTAGGGCTTAGATTGGACATGTTTATTAATTGTGATAGAACAAAATTCTGGAATTTGGTGCCATATTTGGAGGACAGACAAGCAAAAGATGAAATGTGACAAAAGAGACTAGAAAAACAAGGAGTGACATGATTCATTTAAACAGCGATTCGATTCATATCATAATTTCTGGTTGCCGATAAGATTCGTTGTGGATATTGGTTAATTTTTAACGATTCGATCCAGTTAAATTTACTCAATAAAACCGATCCAGGACATCTTCAGTCGAAAATTCAATAAGTGTGACTCAGAGATAAATACTTGGGTCCTGAACATTTCAGATTCCCTTCTTGCAAGATAATCAAGTGTAAATTAAATATTTGCACAAAAACAAAATAGTAAACAAGAATTCATGACAGATTTATTCACATTTTAGTTTGAAAAAGTTTAGCCCACTGGTGTTTTTCCACATTAAAATAATACAAACAGAACACTCTTCCACACTGTATAGTCACTTGTTTTGCAAAATACTAAGTGTTTTGGTCATTTTTATTTTATAGAGAAACAAACCTACCATGCCTGAATTCAAATGGAATTTTACAATATTGACAATCAATTAATTTCAATTTGAAACAAATATAAAAAGGTATAGAAATATGAAATTGATTTATCAATTACGTCGACTAATCGTCACACCCCCTAAGAAAAACAAAATTTGAAAATATATATAGTTAAATACATTTTATTTTAAAAGATATATAAACAATAGATTAAAACACAAAAATAATATGTTAAAGTAAAATGTAGGTGGAAAAAGTTAAGGTGAACTTAAGGAAAGTCAGTTGTGAACTCTGTGGCTGATTTAATGAAAACAGCTGTCAGTGATAAATCACCAGTCTATACTGAGGAAGGAGATGATCTGTTTGGTTCAAGACATCTAAAACCTAAACCTTACTGACTGCAGGAATGAAGTAAAAACTTTCCACAATAATTAATGATGCTAGACTGCAATTCATGTGAAGAATCGCGGTGAGAGTGGTCATTAGGTCCACAGTTAATGTACAGATGAACTTGGCCATTCTGAGCATGTTTAGGGAGGATGAAGTCATTTTTCAAGGTGATAATGCTCCTTGCAAGAAAGTAGGGAGCTCAGATTTCTGTTCAGGGTAAATGGACAGACTCATTGATGGGGACAACAATCTGGACATAATGAGAACCTGTGGTGGAAAAAATGTTCATGTCTAGACTATCTTGGCTGATTTCACAACTACTTTTCTACTTTACTTTAAGTGAGACCTTAATGATTTAGAACTTTAGTTTTATATGAGTGAGAACAAGGCTTAAAAGAGAAAAAAAAGAACGTATTGTCATCTAAAATGTTGTTTTTATCAATAATTTATTTCTCTTATGGGATCTTTTTTTCTTATTTCAAAGAATAAAACATCAACTTTTTATATTCTTTGCAGATATTGAACAGCAGAGTAAAATTATGTGGATCATTTTGTGTCATGCCAAAAACAAACCGTGGTTTTTTGAAAAAATAAAGGACTCCCCCTTTGCTGTTTGCTCCAGGTGACTGAACCTGTTTTCCTTGCTGTCAGAATAACAAGTGACCACAGCCAGGCCAAGACGCCACTTGTGCCAAAATGTTTTGGCCATCCAACATTTATCAACAGGATGGGACCCAAAAGCACTTTTTTCATTTTATTAATTGTGAGTCAGAGACTAGGTCCTGCCGGTTCAAAGACATCTGTGTTTAACATTTAACTCTGCAATTTCTCAAACATAAGGTTGGGTAATGAAATAAATGATTAAGTTACGCGACTATAGAAACAATGTCCTTGAACTTTTAACAGATTTTACTTTAAATGTATTATAATTTGTAGAAAATTGATTAAACATTCATTTATAAAGACTATAACAGAGCTCATTTTCACATGCTTTGGTCAACACATCTTGAAAGTAAATCTGTAAGATTTTATTTTCTGTTTGGTTCATGTTTTTTTTTCATATGGTGTGAGAAAAAAAATACAATTTTCTAAAATATTTACTTCCAAGTGCAAACTCAACTTTTACATCAGTTTCTAAGAAATCAAAGCTAGCTTATTACATCTGATTAAAATCTTGAAAACAAATCAATATTATTTCTTAAATATTCTAACAGCTTGGAAAAAGATTATATAAATAATGAATAGGATTTTTGTTAAAAGCCCTGTTGCGTATTTATAGTTTCACCTTTTTGGAAAATAAGTCAAATTTTCAAAGGAGCATCAAAGGCTTCATCTCTGACAGAACTCAGAGGAGGTCCTGAAAATCATTTTAAGTTTCTGAGTTCAGCAGACGCTCCTCCCTTCTTGGCCTCTCATTGATGCTTGACCGCTGTGTTATGACATCCTCTAAGGCATGATTTTCAAAGCAGAATTGCATTATGAGGTTCTTTTCTAATTTATATAATTTCTATAAAACTGGACACGTGATCCTCTCTTTTAGTTTCCTCTTCCTGCTATTGGTTTGTCAATAATTTTTATATTTCATCATTTTAATTCAGACTTCCTCTTCCCTTTTTTCTTCTTCATTATTAATCATGCAGTGTCCTTCGTGTACTCATTTTTTGAAAAGGTTTTAAAAGGGAACTTGATTTTTTTTTGACAAGGCCACAGCATACATGTTATACAGTATATTATAATACAAACATGAAAAAAAGTTATTGGGCTTCTGAGAAAAAAATAACATAAGAGACCTTTTTCTATTGCTTCATGATCTGCATTCATTTCAATTCTTTCAGCCAGAAAATCGAACAAATTCTCCACTACCTTTGACATCACCTTGACGCAGAGCTATGAATCCTAAAACACTAAAAAGTTCTCATTTGTATCAGTTTTTACAAATACCAGGATTAAATCATTTTCAACATAATACGGTGAAAGAATGGTCACAGGAAACATAGAGAGTCAAAAGTAAAGACTTGTATTTTCTACAGAACTTTTGGTAAAATATATTAAGGGAAAATTAATTTTTTAATTCAAAGAAGTAGATATTTTTACTAACGATAATACATTTCTAAAAGTTCTAAATTCTTGCTAAAGTGCTTTGGTTTAAGTTTAATGAATGCCATTTAACACATTGCTGTTGTTTTTTCTGAAGAAAAAATGTCTGCTCTTACTTTATGAAGTTATAAAGTATGATAATAAAATACAAAGAACTAATAAAAAAAGAAAAATCAGAAACATTATTGAATGAGTTCTTTTTATATTTATATTTCATAGCCGTTTACTTTTGAAACACATCACAATCTGTGAAGATTGGCTTTTTTTACTGTTTTTTTTGTGTTTTTTTTCTCCATTTTATCATGTTTTTTTTAAAACTTTAATTTCACACCTACTTCATTTTCTCAACTACTAATTTTTACTGCTGCTTCTTACTTTTAGTCTGTTTAAAAACATTTTGTTCATCCTAATCATCTGTTTGTCCCTTTTTTTTTTTTTTTCTTGTTCAAATTCCTACATTAAAATTTGAGTTCCTGCCGTTCGCTTGATTTTTGTGTTTGGGGTCCCACACCATCAATTTCCTGACACGAGCCTGTTGGGGTTTGTTGCAGTAAAATATAAATAATTTCTCAGTCAATTTGTAAATTCAAAGAATTCTTCTCAATAAAGAAAGACATTATCAGCATATCGTTCCCCAAGAATTTATTTTTCAACTTTAAAGATAAAACCTTCCTTTAAAGTCTGAAGCTTTAAAGAGGAAGAACGGGGCATCCTCTTCCTGTGATCACCCCTCGACAGATGGGTAGCACCTTGACAAACAAAGAAAAACAGACCGACTGTGTTGCTTCACGGAGAAGTGGAGAAAGTGGTGACAGCCTGTCTCCATGCATATTGATGCCAGCCAGACACACTGACCTAGCTTTGATTGAATAGTCACACAATGGGAAAAGGCAGGCTACTTTTCATGTTCGTCCATCAATCAGTGCAGCAGACTGCAGATTTCTCAGCTTTGTTGGAGTGTCAATTAGATGATGTGCTTTGGGATGCAGGAGGAAGCAGTGCAGGCTGAGGGTTTTCATGGACACGGAGAGCACATTGTACAGCTGAGGAGCCAATTAACTCTTTGAGTAAACAAGCCAATAAAATGATTGAGTAAATACATTCTAAATCTACCAAAACTGACAATAAATCAAAGTAATTATTAGTTTTGTAGACATCAACTTCAGTGTTAGAGATTTATTTAGCAGATAATATGTCCCTTAGCAGTTCATAAACCAACGTTCTGTTTTTCACTCCCTTTGGCAATTAAAGAAAACCATAAAAATAATAACAATAATAAAAAAATACATTTTTTGGTTCCAAAACTGTATAAATCTATAAATATTAAAAATAAAAAAATAGCCTGCATATTAACATTTTAAATGTTTGACACCACAGTGTATTGTTGTGTCTCATCGTGTGTTATTTAACTTTTGGATCTTATTTTTGTGGCAATCAAGTGTTGGCCAGACTGCAAATTGTTTAAGTAAAAAAAAGTCAGACCATACAAAATGTTTTTCTTTTTTTCTTTCATTATTAAAAATGTTATATTACAAATGAGCTAAAATGCTAATATATTTCAGTATTAAAGACTGAGTCAAACTTTTCAACATTTGCTTATGTAAACATTATTTTTCTTTTTGGAAATTAATCCAACCTTGACAGTAATGATCTCATGGTACATGTTCAATCAGACCTTGAATTCCTCTGTAGTGAAGAAACTACTAACTTTAAAATAAAGAGACTCCAAAGCTGCATGGTATTTTCTTTGACTTTGTGTTCATATAAAACACATGGAGAACTAGCACATTTTTCTATTATTTATCAAGCTCAGTTTAAAAGTAATTTACCAGATATTTTATGCTTTTTATGCAATGTAAACTGCACTAACAACTCTCACAATCACTGTGCCTCCTTACCACAGGCATGTTTGGCAATATTTTTTAAAGAATTTTTAGTCTTTTTGTTTCAGTAAAAAAGTGTCAAACAGCACATCTTAATATTCATCCAAGATCGACTTTGACTTACTTTGATATTGCCTTTATTTACATTATTTTGGTTTTATAAATTGCATAATTAGTGTTTAGATGGTTTTTGTTTATGAACTCTGTGGGTAGATAGTCAGCATTAATACAATGTGCACAAAAATTTAACTAATAATCATTATTCGAATTGTTAGAATCATAATTGATTTGGGAGTTAAACCCAGAAAAAAGGTAGTGCTGAGTCACGATTGCATGAATCACCATTGTGGTAAGTGAAGAGTATCCACACAAATATTTTACTGCTAGTGTATATAAAACATGACAAATCATTGTGCAGTTTTACATAAAAAGGACATGAGAAAGATTCTGCATTCACTGCAAAATTCGATTGTTCCAGTCTGCAGTTAAACTGGCAATAAATGAAAAAGGCTGAAATGTGACCAAATTAGTTATAAATTTACTCAAATGACTTGAAACCATCACATAACTTGGTTTAAATGTAAAATTAAACAAATTGTCTTCTTATTTACACATAGAATTGTACACAAACAGAAAAATCCATTTTAGGCAGTCTATCTTTTTTTTTTTTGGATTCTTAATTAACTCTGCACTAAATTAAGTAAATTTAACAAAAACATTCAGTGGTCTACATAAGTAACTAAACAATTACAGATGTAATTGTGCATATATCTGCCTATTTATTTAGCACTGATCCTAATTATGACATTTTAAATATCAGCTGGCCTTTGAAATTCAAATTTGACCAAGATATTGTGTTTCTATAATTATGTGGAGCCTGAAAAAAGCCTGGTCCTAATTATTAATTTTTCTTCTTTAAAGGGATTTGTAAACTGTGAAGCGTTTGTTTGGGGTTTTGTGTGAAATTTTATTTCAGCAGGTGTTCCTCAAACTAATTATGTTTCCAGCCGTGTTTGGAGTGCGTAAGGGACGTGCTTTTGTTGTTTTAGTTGGCTGGAAGACCATTGGACACCTGCCCAGTCAATTCAAGATCATTCATTTGTTTTTTTGTGCGAAACAAACTGGATTTTACCTCGCACTAAAGTGACACGCTTCATTGTCCATAAAATGGGGAAAAAAAAACACACAAAAAAAAGAATTGAAAAACTGTGTGAACACAAATCAGAGCGCTGAGCTGATGGACACAATCAAAAATGATCCCTAAAAGCGTACTTAAATATTACAATTCTAAATGATTTGAACATATTACTTCAAAAACAGATAAGAAAAGCAATTAGATAGATTTTGAATTTGGCTTCACATCAGAACGTTCATTATCCACATTCATCTAGCCAGCAGTGTACAGTATGTGGGTGTATGAGGATGTTTGTGTTGCTTTGACTGCTTGTAGGCATGTGTCAGTGCCAACTGATGGGCCAATGCCTGATGTAAAATGAGAATGTGGCAGAACAACATCCAGAGGCCTCTTTATCTTCCAGTTATTTTTTTGTCACATTACAAAACTAAATTTGGCATTTGTCTCTGATCTGTGGCCTCAAGGTAGCTTTAACCAAGCAAAAAAAAAAAAAAAAAACACATTCACAGACTGTAGGTAGTGAGCATCATCAAGTGAATATGTGTAAGGATTTTTGTATTATTTCCAATCATTTTAGTTTTAAAGTCCCACTTCATCTGTATCTTTTTTCAATTGTAAAATCGTTCCCAGTAATCTTTTAATTATGACAGTTTTTAGCCAAACTCAAAAAGCCTGTTTTATTTTTTAAGACATATTTTCTGAAGCTCATTAAAAATACAATTCTGGGTTGTGGGCGAAGAAGTTAGCTCTGCTAATGTCCCATCAAGCCTTCGTTTACACTCTCTCACACTAGTTTACAGCTTCTCACAACCCCAAGCTAACGTTAGCATAGCAAAACAATGGCGCGTAATATTGGAGCTTTCCAGACGTAAAAATTTGAGTTAGACACCAGCTCAGATGAGGAAAATTAAGGTGTTAATTGATCTATTTGTCTCCAAATGGATGCTTCAGAGTTGGAGCAGAAAAGGTGATCTTTGGCACGCCCATTTCAGTGGCTGCGTCATTAGTCTGAGCATTTTTCAAGCATGCGGTTTGCATCTGCTCCTAATATGACTGAAGAAATACTTAGAAACACAGTTTTGATAGTAAATTATTTTATAAAGGTCCTCCACTATGAGGAAAATGCTACAGAAACATGTTAAAAACACAAAAAAGTTTGTAAAGTCTCTTTCCTTTTGTACCATGCAGACATCCACTGGATTCTTTGTGCGCCCATGTGTTTACATGTGTGCTTTGAGGAACTGTTCCTTTAAGACTAGATGGCAGTGGATGAAGAGATAATGAATCACAACACCTCTTTACCCCACATTGCGCCAGATGAGGTAAAGTGATTTAGCAAATTTTTTGGCCTGATGGAAAGATAAGCCTCTTGGGGCACAAGTCATCAAAACATCTGCTGCACCGTGAAAATCTCTCCATGCCCTAGTGATGCAGGGCTGTTTTAATCTCCTCTTATTAAAGATACGGGCAGCCTGTTGTGCACATTTGCTCCTCAAGTGATACAAAAATTGCACATGCGCTTATGCATGGATATTTTACTGTGAGGAAACTGTTTTAATGTAAACTGGTTTCCATTTACGGTCACTTTTTCTTCATTGCACCCACAGAAAAAGCTAGCACGCTTGTGTTTGAGCCGTAGGAGGAAGTCAGAGTAACTGAGATAACCCACGCATGCAGGCAAGGACAAAGATCAAAACTCCAAAGAGGCCTCTGAGGACAAGTCAACTTTCTTGTGCTATCCACCACACTACTCTTCCACTCCGTCTTACACTGTATCTGTAAATAAATAAATAAGTACCAAAGGGCGCTCAGCTCCATTAGCTCGGCAATGATGACAGCTGCTGTATAATGACTCCTGCTTGGATGTCTAGTCACTCCAGCGTTGAGACCTTTTGAGGGGAAATTGGGCAGTGGAGTTTGTCTGGGAACTGTGTTCATTTCAATGGTCTGCTTTTTACAGTCCAGGTTTGAAGATACGGTTTCCTTTCTTCAGTATTTAGTCTGTTTTAGTGAAATGTCTCTGGAGTCATTCATTTCTCTTAACGCTTCTAAGATATTCTCTTTGTAAGTTAAATAGAAATAAGCTTTCATATTAACAATAAATACTTTTGATGCATTACAGAAATACTTTTATAGAAAAAAACAATGATTTCTGTTTAAATTTTCTAGTAAATTGTATGGATTTATGTAATTGAGTGAATGCCTGAAGCTTATAATATATACGTAACTGATCCTTTTCTTATGTGAACTCCAAGTATTTTACTTCTAATTTAGCCTTTTAGCAGTAATAGTGGTGATAATATCTGAATAGAGATAATAAAACATATTTTTATGGAATAGTAGTCTAGGCATTTGAGTACCTTGAAAAAGCTCGCTGATGAATTTTTAAATGTTAATCTTTGAAGAAGCTGCAGGAGTGCGCTCGTCAGTGAAATGAGGGGCTGCCAGGAATCTTCAGCAGGATAATTAATTGTTCAGTCTTTGTGGTAGGGATTCATTTACCGAGACCCATTGCAAATATTATACAGCTGTTAACTTTTGAGCCAAACATTTTTTTCCCAGTTTCTTTTTTTCACATGTACAGTGGGGCAAAAAAAAGCATTTGGCAGTCACCAGTTTTGCAAGTTGTCCCATTTAAAAAGATGAGAGGTCTGTAATGTTCATCATAGACTTCAACTGTGAGAGACATAATGTAAAAAAGAAAATAACATGTTTAATGTTTATAAAATGTATTTGTATAATGGTAAAAAAAAGTACATCCTACAAACGAGCAAGAATTCTATCCATCAAAGACCTGTTACTTCCTCTTTAAGCAGCTTTTCTATCCTTGACTCTTTACTTGAATAATGGCTCCTGTTTAAATTAGTCGACTGTATAAAAAACACCTGTCCACAACTTTAAATGGTCGGACAGCAACCCCTCCAGCAAGACCAAAGAGCTATCAAAGGACACCAGGAATTACATTCCAAGAACACTGTGAAACATGAGGGTGTAAACATCATGCTTTATGGCAAATTTTCTGCAATCAGGATGAGTGATTTGTAATAAGGAAAAGAGATGGGATCATGTGCCGTGAGATTTTGGACAAAAATCTTACATCATTTAAAGCACCAAGAATTAAATGCGGATCTTCCACCATGACAATGATCTCAAACACAAAGGACTGGCTCATAAAAACCTTTTTCAAGTTTCCGTAATTGTACAATGTGAATTCTTGGAATATTTTACATTCTGTCTCTTTCAGTTAAAATTCACCTGTGATAAACATTACATACCTCATCTATTTAGGTGGATCAACTTGTAAAATCAGTTACTTATTTTGCCCAACACTCTCAATTCCTTAATACATTCCATGGCTATGTCCATGTGCCTAATTGCATTTTGCTGTAAGAGGCAAATTGTATTTGTGTATGTGTAAAACATTCATTTTATTTAATCCCTAAAGGCCAAATGTTTTTTAAAACTTTATTTTTGTTCAAAGATTTAGAAATGACTTTTACAAAGTATCATGAACTAACTTTTCTTTTAGATGGGAGTGGATGAAGAGATTGTGAATCACAACACCTATTTAGCCCACGTTGCACCAGATGAGGTAAAATGATATCAATATTGAAATATTAATACATGATAAAACCTTGATCAACTATTGATTAGACATATTTTTTTCTCTTGCCAAAAAAGTCATAAAACTTTCCTTGGCAGAATGATAAAAAGTAATATTTGTTTATCTATATCTCAGCGTATTACCATCTAATTATGACATTGTGTTGCAAAGTTTCTGTAACAGTATCACAGACTGTTCGGTTGTTCAGAACAAAATCTTTCAATTTTTAGTAATTAACCCCAGTTGAGGCAGAAAGCTGCCCAAGTTAATGAAGTTGAGGTTTCTGGGTAGGATTAATTAGAGCTCAAATGAGGGTGGGGGGTGGCTGCAGTGGTGGTGGTTATGGAGAGAGGAAGGAGGGCTAAATAAACAATGTAATAAATGACGCAGAGCTTGGTCTTTAATGCACAATTAAATTGGTATTGTCTTGGGATCAGGCAAAGCACACACAAGTTACTCTCTTAATCTAGTTTCATATATCATGTCTTCACTCCTAATGGTTAGAGCCAACCTAAGTAAGTCCCTTGGTGATATTCAAACACTATGTATATACACACAGGAAGGTTTTGTGATAATTTGTGCCAGATACGCAAAATAAAATAACCTTTTCTCTGCTCACCTGCAAGCTGAGAAAAAAAATGTATTTAGCACATTGTGCTCATTTAGAAGAAGTAAGTATTTTGATTTGAACCACTTTTTGTTCAGTACTTTGACAAATTAAAACACTTTGCTGGAAAAGATCAATATTTCTTTTTACAAAGAATATTGCAGAAGCACAAGGCCAATACTTTCAGTGCAGCACTTCAGACTAAAATCATAAATAATAATTAAAGCTTTACTTGTCTTCTTTTTTTTTCAAAAATTAGGTGTTCATTAAAATCAAAAATTACCGATGCAGAACTACAATGGCCAGAAAAACATATACAAAAAAAATTAAATTACTGAGTCATTATTTAAATTCCTCTTGGTAGCACCTGTAATATTGTACTTTTGTTTTTTATGTTATTATTGCCTAATTATATGATTTATTTATTTATCATGATTTTTGTCAATGAATCGGTTTTATTGATGACTTGAAAGATACATTTCTGTTCAGTGAATTGACAATAAATCTGTCACTTTTACTCAAATAAACAACTTATTAAGGCACTCACTTACTTTTTAATTACTTTTTTATTTTATTTCTTATTTTAGTTTTGCAAAATGGTTTCTCAGATTATTTGGTGTTTTCTGTTTCAAACAAAAAACTGCTTTTGCTGCTGTGTTGCTTTTATTCAGCAGTTTATGTGTTTTAGTCAGAAGAAATTGTGATTTTTTTTTTAATTCACAACATAATGCAATTTTTTTTTGGTCAGTTTTGTTGCTCTTTCAAAATAATGTCCCCTCTTTAACACACAATTCTTGTTGATGTTTAACACTGTGGTTTTATAGTAAGTATTAAAAATATTTCTAAAAAAGTTGTCATCCCTACAGTCCAGCAGAAAACACCCCACAGATTAGACATTACATCTGCATCCTAATATAAAAAAAAAAAAAAAAAAACATTAAGTCTTAAGAATAAGACTCTTTAAATTTCGTTTTTCAACCATCTTCTGGATCGACCATAGAATAAACTAGTTCATACACTTCCATTATTATCTTTTACATGCGCTCCCTGTTCACTAATCAAAGCTTTGTCTCTGTAATAACACACTGTGGGCACATTGGATACAATGTGGGTTTTAATATCTTGGAAAAAAGAATTTACCACATGGCAGATATGGGAATCATATCAACAATCTTCCAACTGGAAGACAACCCCTCTGTCAGTTAAACCACAGCCAACCCCTCTGTCTGTGAGATAGAGCGAGCTTTGGACACAAACCACACTCACCCCTTTGCTTTATGCTATTGGCATCAATTTAGAGACTATTTTATGAAGGTTTGGTTTTCAGTGATTGCAATGTAAGTTTAAGCAAATTCTATTATTTATTTATTCTATTCTATTTAGGTTTTGCTGTTGTAAAAAAATCTGTTCTTTTGTCTTATTCAATGTCTATCTTGTATAGTTATATACTAATATACCTGACTCCATATTCTACCACACACTTGTCCGACAATACAATTTTGGGGTGAGTGTTTTGACAAAAAAAATGTAAATTTAAGTCTGTTCAATATCTTTATGTAAAATAATGGATGTGTGTACTACAGTATTTTGAGAAAAGTTCACAAATTCATAGATCATGAGAACGATTTATAACAAAATGTTGTCTAATACAGTGATACTAAATTCTAGAAATGCACATAGCCTTCATCCTTACAACTTAAGCTCTTTGGATTTTCATTTTGCTGCTGGGACTTCTATCTATAAAATGTTTTTTTATTAAATGTCCCCTTCATCTAACTTCAACTAAAAAAGAGAACCTAGACATTTAATGTATTCATGCAACTAATGAAATACCGTAATGGCAAGCCCATTATTTTTTAATATATATTAGTTTTTGAGAAAGAATTAAGGACTTTGAGATGTGGTAAAGCTGACTTGAAGACAAAAAAATGTCAAGTCTGGCAGTCTGTATGACTTATTACACAGCAGACAGCCAAGACCATGCTGGGCAAAATGCTCATTTGTCCATATTTTTTTCTTGGGTTCCCATGGGATCTTTCCTCCTTCTGTTGCCTCATATCCTACATTTCTGAGCAGTTGTTTTATTTTTCTTCCCTTTTTTTTCCTCCCAAATGATCAAAGTAAAATCTGCACTCAACAATTCGCTTGACAGCACTCGACTCAACATTGAGGAGAAAGAAAAACTGCGGAATTGAGACACCTTAAAGTTGCATCCACTGTTAAGTCGTTTATTGACTTTCTTTGACACTTCAGACTTCAGGTTCTCTGAAACTACCACAAATTATTTTAAGGGGGGGATGTTGCAATCATTGGGCTGTCCCAAAAAATAGGAAATATGTATTTTAATAATGGTAAATTGCCTAAAATTGACAGACACAAAAAGTTATAAGTTTAAATGAGTTCTAGTCTATAACACCTTTGCAAAAAACGAGTTTGCTTTAGTAAATTCCTTTTCAAATAAAGATAAGCACAGATATTGAACTGCTTAAAGTGGTATAAATTAAGGCTGAGCAAATTTAGACTATAGATATTGGTTGTTGCTTTGATCAAAAGTGCCTCGAAGCTCTTCTACATTTTCTTTTGAGTTGCACTGCACAGCATGTCGATGGCATACTTCCTGTTGGATCACAGCATAATGGACTTCCTCCAGTTATAAGACATGTGTTATTCATTAGAAGTCCTTTCCCCTGGCTAAAGAATGTGGAATATTTGAGTTCGGGCCATGAACCGATCAATGTAACATGCTGGCAAACACACAAAGGTTCTTACTTTGTACATCTGAGCATCTGTCTATGTAATAGCCCACACAGCATCTTATTAAAGCTTCTACTCAAATTGTTACATAAACAATAATTAAAAACAGTTTTTGGAGTCTACTATTTACTTTGAACACTGTGTGGGTTTTTAATTGTTTTTGGCAAGCTTCTGTAGACCTTCAAGTCAAACAAAATCCTACAAATTCTCACTAAAGAGTTATATATGTTTAATATATATGTTTGACACTGCTCATGTGAAAGATATGAATAACCCAGTTTTTCATTTTTTAGAACTGCTGAAAGGATAAACAGCTTTAAAGTGTACCAAAAAGAAAACATTTAAAGTGGTGATACTACTAAAAAGAAATCAATCATAAAATATAAGAAAGTGCCTTTAACTGCATGGCAGCTTGAATTAGTGAGAATCAATCATGTGATACGACAAGACGGCCTGCATCTTTATTTTACACCGTGCCAGCTGTTCATTGTGGATCAAAGAGTGAAGATGGCGTTTATGAGCTTTATGCAAGCCTAATGCCAGTTTTCATGTTCACTCTTTCAGTTCCTTATTAAACCAAAGAAAGGTGCCAAAGCAACTGACTTTGCTTGCTCTTCATGTTATTAAGCCCTCATCTCAAACTAAAAAAAGCTTCTCTCTCTTTCTGCCCATTTATCCAATTACAAGTCCAGTCATTTAAGCAAGTTTGAAGCAACACCAAGGCAACTGCACACATTCCCCCACATTAAACTGCACGCAGGAACAGGGAGAATATGCAAACTCTGCACAGAGGGGGCCGCAGCTGAAGGCAGGGAGCCGTCTTGCTGTGAGGTGATAGTACTTACCTCCACACATGCAGGTGCAACTCAGACTTCTGATGAATCCTGGTCATTCAGGGGTAATAAGAAAAGGAGAGGGCGAATTAATTAAAGAAAAACATCAGGTTGTATGGGTGCAAAAACAAGTTTAGAGATAGTAAACACCATTTGCATCCAGATTTTAATGGTTGTCTGTAACCTTGGCGACCACTCACAACAAAACCAGGGACATCTGTAGCTGAAAAATGTTTACAACATGCAATGGTTAAGAAATGTAGAGCAGAGGAAAACATGACTGAATGTGTTGATGAATAAGATCTAGATGAATTGACTGAATTGGTGTTTGATAAAGTTTGATTGTTGGGAGTGAGGACAGCTCCATGTAGCCTTAAAGGAAGACGTTTCTTTTGTTTGTTTATTTGTTTGTTTTGGTTTAATGCAAAGAGTTTTGGCAGAAAATAGGAAGCAATGTATGACCATGAGATAGGGTTCCCAATAATGTCATTACTTGGAAGACTGACAACAGTCAGAATAAAAAAAATATGTTTATTTTCTAGTTGTAATGACAGAGATATTGAAAGTAAAAGAATTTACTGAGAACTACAGAACAGACAGCCACATCCAATCAGGAACTATTGAAAATGTAATACAAAAAGATTATATCATATGAAGTAAACCTTCGCCCAACAGTAGCCAGGACAGACTCCAGCAGCTCCATGACCCTGAAAGCGATTCAGTGGGTTCAGAAAATGGATGGAATATGAAGTAAGCCCAGGTGCAAGAAGGTCTTTGGATAAATGTCTTTGTCTGTGAGCAGAATGTTGTTCTTGAAAGATTATGAAAAGGGGATGAGCAGCAGCAGACCTGAAAATGTGAGTTATTCCTATAAAACACCTTCGCTCTTAATTTGAATTCCTGGTATCTGCAGGGGGCTGCATGATGGTGCAGTGGTTGACACTTTCATCTCAAGGCCAGGTTAGAATCCTGGCTAGGATGTTTCTGCATGGAGTTTGCATGTTCTTCTCATGCATGCATGGTGTTTCTCAAGGTTCTTTCCATAGCCCCAAAATATACATCATAGGTCATTTGGTAAATGAGGGTGTAGCTGGAGAAGTCTGTTGGTTCAAACCAAGTTTGCTTAATTTGGTCCAGATCTAGTCCTAAACTTATGTTTGGTCTGTATTTAGACTGCCTTTCAACTGGACATTTCTGTTATGAACCAAAGCGTGAAAAAAAAAAAAAAAAAAAAAGCACACGACTAAAGATCTCTTCAGTCCATGACCAGGATTTACAAGGGCAGGGCAAAGCAACGACCCAAAGAATGGAAGTCCTAAGCTTTGTAATCCATGTCGAGATAGTTCACTTATTCAAATTTTATACCCGTTTTGATTGTCGGTGTGAAGATCAGGTACAACACTTTTGTTGCTACTTGTTACTTTGGTACGGTGGAGGGATGCTGCAAGTGGGTTACTGAGGAGACAACGACTAAGGAGTTACGCTGATAAGTGTTGGGACAAAAAAATGGCCATCATACATCACTATCGACTCCTCTTTTATCATACAATTTGTTTCCATGACATACAAATCATTAGATACCAAATCTTTATTAATGTTCAGCAGGGTATTCTTTAAAATTAGACAAAAATTTGACCTCCTTTTTATGAATTGAAAGCAATTTTAGACATTTTCAACTCAAGAAGCCTAAATTGTAAGATACGGTATGAGATGAAACATATAAGGATGATATTGTAAGATTTGTTGTTGACTGTCAGTACTGTCTCAGTATCAAACATCACACTTCTAAAGCTCTAGTACACCACTGTAAGTACATAGATTTATGTATAATACACATTTTTGACAGTTTTAAGAAAAAAAAAATAGGTTACATGTTTCAAGATTTCAAAGAAAAATAAGTTAAGATCAAAGGAAAGCAAAAATCAATACAAAAATAGGCAAAGTCAAATCAAACAGGAGGACTGATGACAAAGTGGAAGAAGAAAACTTTGTTGAACTATTAAGAAATCAAACCAAGTTGATTCAAGATGATGCCCCGGAACAACAGCTGCCAGAGCAGAATGTGTGACTGTGCAAAGGCCGTTGATGTCTTTGAAGCTAAAGCCAATAAAGTCTACAGGAGGCCTTTTCCTCCGGCATTTCAAAGTACTGAACTCTTTGGAATGAGAGCAGTAGATCTTATACAGCTACAACAGAAGAAAGTGCTGACTCCAGCTCCTCAAGCCAAATAAGAAAAGGTGGAATTCTTTGGACTCATGGGATCTATACACGGAGCCTTTTATAACCACTTGATGTCCTATAAACGCTCCTGTATATATTATTGTTTTCCAAACTTGTTGACTGCAATACAAGGAGTTATTTCTTATGATGGAATTTATTTCTTGATCCCCTCATGCCAGAATTTATTTTCAATTATATATATAAAAAAATATTCTTTAATGTTTTTTTGTTCAAGGTGAGGGAGTCCTGGATTACTGTCTTTTCCCACTTAAACACCTTTATGTTTTTCAAAAAGAGCAATTTTGAGAGGTACATAAATGATGCTCTGTCAAAGTGTTAGTCTGCTTTTTATGAGTTCCAAACGAGGTTAGGTGTTATTGTAAAACACAATTTGGGGCTAACCTGCACCATGTCACAAACAACTTCTAGAATTACTGTGAATGCAGAAAAGTCTGAATGACTGTCATAATGTGCCTTGTAGTTCGGTGCCCCTTTATCTATCATATAATGTAGAAAACTGACAAACCAAAAAAAAAAAAAAAAGACAGAAATCAGTAACTCTTTTGAAAGTGCAATTTATTAGTATTAGTATCTTTGATTAGACCTATAACTTCAGAATGCTGGTGATGCATGGAACAACTTGAATGCTTAGGTAAGAATCAGATTTTTCAATATATTCATTTAATATTGCCTCTGATGGAAAGTTGGCGCCAGTGTTCGGTTGCAGAGTCACCACCAGTGTGTGAATATGTGAATGTGTGAATGAGTCTGTGACTGTAAAGCATTTTGGACCATAACGATAAAGTTGAATAGAGTGAAAGATTGGACAACATCCTCTCTATAGATAATTCCATTCTCACTCTGAAAATTTGAATAAACTTGTGGACAAGACTCAGGCAGACTGAGGATAGCGGTGGAGTAACTTAAAGCTGGAAGGCAAGGGTTTGATCAACCATTTAACAACAGAGCAGAACCTCCAGTATTGACATTCTTTTGATTACTACTGTTACAACAGTTTACGCTATTATTGAAATTCCTGCAGATTCTAAAGTGGAGAAAAGCAGCTTTGCGTAATAGTGAAATGCTTACATAATAAATCAGCTGTGTCCAACATGGAGTGAAGAGCCCTGTTGAAGATTTACGGTAAGTCAAAGAGCATGTATTATTTAGGTGTTGCTGGCAACATCTCTGGCATTCAGGGGTTAATAAACTGTCTTTGTCACAGAATCAAGGCAAAATAATGCACTGTCCACTCCCAGCACCTCCTGAAGATGGCAGCAAGGTAATAAGAAGGGCTTGAAACCAGAGAAGAAGGGTTTGTCATATCTTGGAAGAGTATGAAGAACTCCGCCTTGAGGGGATTTTGGAAAAAAGCCGCCATAATGAAATCTAGAAATAAAATCCAACAATCATTTAAGGAGGAATCCAGTCAGAAACATAGGGTTAGCATGAAGTATTGCGGATTTAACTGACATCAGGCATTTGGACTAAAGCATGTTCAAGAAATAAATGGCCTTTAACATGGTGTTGAGCTCAGACACCAGCTGAAAAAGGCAAGAAAACCAAACTGGAGACACCAAAAGCTTTATAAACAGGGAAAACCAGGTGAGTTACATTAATAAGGAGAAAGAGAAACTGAAGAGGAAAAAGTAATTGGAGCTGTGTTGTGGCAAAGCACAAAAAGACAAGCTAATTTTATTTCTTTCAAGTTAAT